>NW_024044869.1:567507-607507 GCF_015852505.1 Tachyglossus aculeatus | reverse complement strand
GAGGAGATGGTCAGGGATGGAGAGGGGAGAGACAGAGATGGAGAGGGGACGGTCAGAGATGGATGGGGGAGAGACAGATGGAGAGGAGACAGTCAGAGAGACAGAGATGGAGAGGGGGCAGTCAGAGATGGAGAGAGGGGAGAGAGAGATGGAGAGTCAGAGGTGGAGAGGAGACAGTCAGGGATGGAGAGGGGAGAGACAGAGACGGAGAGGGGATGGTTAGAGATGGAGCGGGGGAGACAGAGATGGAGAGGGGACGGTCAGAGATGGAGAGGGGACGGTCAGAGATGGAGAGAGGGAAGAGTCAGAGATGGAGAGGACACAATCAGGGATGGAGAGGGGAGAGACAGAGACGGAAAGGGGACAGTCAGAGATGGAGAGGGGAGAGACAGTTGGAGAGGAGACAGACAGAGATGGAGAGGGGACGGTCAGAGATGGAGAGAGGGGAGAGACAGAGATGGAGAAAGGGGAGAGTCAGAGATGGAGAGGAGACGGTCAAAGATGGAGAGGGGAGAGACAGAGATGGAGAGGAGACGGTCAGAGAGACAGAGATGGAGAAGGGACGGTCAGAGATGGAGAGGGAAGAGACAGATGGAGAGGGGACAGAGAGACAGAGATGGAGAGGGGACGGTCAGAGATGGAGAGAGGGGAGAGACAGAAAGCGCTTAGTCCAGTGCTCTGCACACAGTAAGCGCTCAATAAATATGATTGAAGGAATGAGAGGGGACGGTCAGAGGTGTTGGATGAGAAGGCTCACTCTCCCAAGCGCTCAGCACAATGCTCTGCACACGGGGAGTGCTCAATAAGCAGGGTGGTTCAATGGAAAGAGCCGGGGCTTGGGAGCCAGAGGTCCTGGGTTCTAATCCCGGCTCCACCACTTGTCTGCTGTGGGGCTTTGGGCCAGTCACTTCTCTGGGCCTCAGTTTCCTCCTCTATAAAATGGGGATGAAGACTGTGAGCCCCCCGGGGGACAACCTCATCACCTTGTATCCCCCCCCACCAGCGCTTAGAACAGTGCTTGGCACAGAGTAAGCGCTTAACAAATACCATTATTATTATTATTACCCCAGTGCTTAGAGCAGTGCTTGGCACAGAGTAAGCGCTTAACAAATACCATAATAATAATAATTAAACGCCATAGATAAATTAGATTGAAACCTGTCTCCCCATCTAGAGAGGGAGCTCATTACGGGCAAGGAACAGAGCGGCCCACTGTTGGGTAGGGACTGTCTCTATATGTTGCCAATTTGTACTTCCCAAGCGCTTAGTACAGTGCTCTGCGCACAGTAAGCTCTCAATAAATACGATTGATGATGATGATGATGACTCTGTTAAATTGTCCTCTCCCAGGCGCTTAGTTCAGTGCTCTGCACACAGTACGCACTCCATAAATACCACCGATGGATCGATAACGTCTGGACTCTCCCTCCAGACTGCATTCATTCGTTCATTCAGTGGTATTTATTGAGCGCTTAGTGTGTGCAGAGCACTGTACTAAGCGCTTGGGAAGTCCAAGTCGGCAACACATAGAGACGGTCCCTACCCAACAATGGGTTCACAGTCTAGAAGGGGGAGACAGACGACAAAACAAAACAAAGATCAGGGATCGTGTCTGTCGATTCTTTGTATTGGACTCTCCTGAGCGCTCAGTACAGCTCTCCGAACACCGCAAACGCTCAATATATCGCATCCATCAGTTGGTGGAAAGAAAGCAGAGCATTTTAGGGAGACGAGGTTTGTTTCCAGCCTCTCTTCAAAATGGTGAGAGTTTGTCCGAAAACCAGTCGGCTAAAAAACCTCATCGTGATCGAGCTCAAAGATCAGAGTTCTGGTAAATGTTGTCGGGCCTGTAACGATCTTAAAGGAAGGGGGCAAGGGATATTTTCCCGAGACGAGAGAGAAAAACAAAGATGAGCCGGAGAAACAGTAATGAGCAAGGGAAGCGAAGACAAGAGAAAGAAGCGAAGATGACAGAGAGAAGCGGAGATGAGAGAAAATAAGCCAAGATGAAAGAGAGAAGCGAAGATGAGAGAGAAAAGGGAAGATGAGCGAGAGAAGCAAAGATGAGCGGGGGAAGAGAAGATGAGAGAGAAGCAGAGATGAGAAGGAGAAGCACAAATGAGAAAGAGAAGAAAAGATGAGCAAATGAAGCAAAGATGAGAAAGAGGGAGATGTGAAAATGAGAAAGATGAGCAAAAGAAGCCAAGTTGACAGAAGCGAAGATGAGAGAGAGAAGAAAAGACGAGAGAGAAGTGAAGATGAGCGGGAGAAGCAGTGATGAAGAAAAGAAAGATGAGAGAGAGAAGTGAAGATGAGAAAGAAGCGAAGATGAGAGAGAAGTGAAGATGAGCGGGAGAAGCAGTGACGAAGAAAAGAAAGATGAGAGAGAGAAGTGAAGATGAGAAAGAGAAGCAGAGATGAGAGAATTTAAGCTGAGAAAGAGAAGAAAAGATGAAAGAAAAGTGAAAATGAGAGAAGCAAAGATGGGCAAAAGAAGTGAAGATGAAAGAGAAGCCAAGATGAGCAAGAGAAGCGAAGAGGAGAGAAAGAAGGGAAGATGAGCAAGAGAAATGAAGAGGAGAGAAAGAAGGGAAGATGAGAAAGCGAAGCAAAGATGAGAGAGAAGTGAAAATAGAGAAGCAAAGATGAGAGAGAAGTAAAAATAAAGAGAAGCAAAGATGAGAGAGAAGTGAAAATAAAGAGAAGCAAAGATGGGAGAGAGAAGCGAAGATGGCAGAGAGAAGCAGAAATGGGAGGAAAAAAGCCGAGATGAAAGAGAGAAGCAAAGATGAGAGAGAGAGGGGAAGATGAGCAAGAGAAGCAAAGAGGAGAGAAAGAAGGGAAGATGAGAAAGCGAAGCAAAGATGAGAGAGAAGTGAAAATAAAGAGAAGCAAAGATGAGAGAGAAGTGAAAATAAAGAGAAGCAAAGATGGGAGAGAGAAGCGAAGATGACAGAGAGAAGCAGAAATGGGAGGAAAAAAAGCCAAGATGAAAGAGAGAAGCAAAGATGAGAGAGTGAAGAGATGATGAGCAGGAGAAGGAAAGATGAGAGGGAGAAGCAAAAATAAGAGAAGAAAAGATGAGCAAAAGAAGCAAAGATGAGAGAGAGAAGTGAAAATGAGAAAGATGAGCAAAAGAAGCCAAATTTAGAGAGAAGCGAAGATGAGAGAGAAGAAAAGATGAGAGAGAAATGAAGGTGAGCGGGAGAAGCAGTGATGAAGAAAAGGAAAATGAGGGAGAGAAGTGAAGATGAGAAAGAGAAGCAAAGATGAGAGAGAGAAGTGAAGGTGAGTGGGAGAAGCAGTGATGAAGAAAAGAAAGATGTGAGAGAAGCAAAGATGAGAGACAGAAGGGAAGATGAGAAAGAGAAGCAAAAGAAGCCAAGATGGGAGAGAGAAGAAAAGATGAGCAGGAGAAGCAAAGAAAAGAGAGAGAAGTGAAGATGAGAGGGAGAAATGAAGGTGAGGGAGAAAGGCAGCGGTGAAGAAAAGAAAGATGAGAGAGAAGTGAAGATGAGAGAGAATTTAAACTGAGAAAGAGAAGAAAAGATGAGAGAAGCAGAGATGAGAGAGAAAAGTGAAAATGAGAAAGAGAAGCAAAGATGAGCAAAAGAAGTGAAGATGAGAGAGAAGACAAGATGAGCAAGAGAAGCAAAAATGAGAGAGAAGTGAAGATGAGAAAGAGAAGTGAAGATGAGAGAAGACAAGATGAGCAAGAGAAGCAATGAGAGAGAAGTGAAGATGAGAGAGAGAAGTGAAGATGAGAGAGAGAAGTGAAGATGAAAGAGAGAAATGATAAGAAAGAGAAGTGAAGATGAGAGAGAAGCAAAAATGAGAGAGAAGTGAAAATAAAGAGAAGCAAAGATGAGCAAAAGAAGTGAAGATGAGAGAAAAGACAAGATGAGCAAGAGAAGCAAAGATGAGAGAAGTGAAGATGAGAAAGAGAAGTGAAGATGAGAGAGAAGTGATGAGAAATAGAAGTGAAGATGAGAGAGAAGCAAAAATGAGAGAGAAGTGAAAATAAAGAGAAGCAAAGATGAGCAAAAGAAGCAAAGATGTGAGGGAGAAGAAAAGATGAATGGGAGAAACAGTGATGAACAAAAGAAACAGATGAGAGAGAGAAGTGAAGATGAGAAAGAGAAGCAAAAGAAGCCAAGATGGGAGAGAGAAGTAAAGATGAGAGCGAGAAGCAAAGAAAAGAGAGAGGAGCGAAGATGAGAAAGAGAAGAAAATATGAGAGGGAGAAGTGAAGATGAGGGAGAGAAGCAGCGATGAAGAGAGTTTAAGCTGAGAAAGAGAAGAAAAGATGAGAGAGAAGCAAAGATGGGAGAGAAAAGTGAAAAATGAAGAGAAGAAAAGATAAGACATGTGAAAACCAATCAATCAATCAATCAATCGTATTTATTGAGCGCTTACTGTGTGCAGAGCACTGTACTAAGCGCTTGGGAAGTACAAGTTGGCAACATATAGAGACGGTCCCTACCCAACAGTGGGCTCACAGTCTAAAAGAGGAAGAGAAGAAAAAATGAGAGAAGCTTAGATGAGAAAGTGAAAGTGAGGAAGAGAAGATGAGAGAAGCAAAGATCAATCAATCAATCAATCAATCAATCGTATTTATTGAGCGCTTACTGTGTGCAGAGCACTGTACTAAGCGCTTGGGAAGTACAAATTGGCAACATATAGAGACAGTCCCTACCCAACAGTGGGCTCACAGTCTAAAAGGGGGAGACAAAACCAAACATACAAACAAAATAAAATAAATAGAATAGATATGTACAAGTAGAATAAAGATGAGAGAGATGTGAAAATGAAGGGAAGCAAAGATGAGAAAGTGAAAATGAGATAAGAAAAGATGAGAGAAGCAAAGATGAGAAGTGAAAGTGAAGAAGAAAAGGTGAGAGAAGCGAAGGTGAGAGAGAGAGGGAAGTGAAAATGAGGAAGAGAAGATGAGAAAGTGAAAATGGGACTGAGAAGAAAAGATAAGCAAAGATGAGAGAAGAGAAAATGAGAGAATAAAAGATGAGAGAAAAGAAAAGATGAGAGAAAAGGTGAGAGAAAAAAGTGAAGATGAGGAAAAGAAAAAAATGAGAAAAGTGAAGATGAGAAGAAAAGATGAGAGAGAAAAGTGAAGATGAGAAAAAGCAAAAATGAGAAAAGTGAAGATGAGAAGAAAAGATGAGAGAGAAAAGTGAAGATGAGAGAGAAGCAAAGAGGAGCAAAAGAAGCAAAGATAATAATAATAATCATCAATCAATCGTATTTATTGAGCGCTTACTATGTGCAGAGCACTGTTCTAAGCGCTGGGGAGGATACGGGGTAATCAGGTTGTCCCACGGGGGGCTCACAGTCTTCATCCCCATTTTACAGATGAGGGAACTGAGGCCCAGAGAAGTTAAGTGACTCGCCCAAGATCACACAGCAGGCATGTGGCGGAGTCGGGATTCGAACCCATGACCTCAGACTCCAAAGCCCGTGCTCTTTCCACTGAGCCACGCTGCTTCCCTATTATTATTATCTATAATTCCCTATTATTATTATTAATAATAACAATCATCAATCGATCGTATTTATTGAGCGCTTACTATGTGCAGAGCACTGTACTAAGCGCTTGGGAAGTCCAAATTGGCAACACCTAGAGACGGTCCCTACCCAACAGTGGGCTCACGGTCTAATAATAATAATAACGATGGCATTTATTAAGCGCTTACTATGTGCGAAGCACTGTTCAAAGCACTTTCTCACAGAGATGAGAAAGAGGAGCGAAGGCGAGCCGAAGAAGAAATCGATCAAGAGTATTTGGTGAGTTCTACGCTGTGCTAAGCGCTGTGCTGAGCTCTGGGGACCAGTCCATTGGACTCAGTAGTCCAAATCCCTGCCCTCGGGGAGCCGGCAATCTGCAGTGTACAGAGCACTGTGCTGAGCGCTGGGGAGAATCATCATCATCACCATCATCATCAATCGTATTTATTGAGCGCTTCCTGTGTGCAGAGCACTGTACTAAGCGCTTGGGAAGTCCAAGTTGGCAACATCTAGAGACGGTCCCTACCCAACAGCGGGCTCACAGTCTAAATCCAATAGAGACTGTAACAATAATAATAATAATTAATAATAATAATAATAATAATGGAATTTGTTAATAATAATAATAATGGTATTTGAGAAGCGCTTACTATGTGCCAAGCACTGTTCTAAGCGCTGGGGAGGTTCCAAGGTGATCAGGTTGTCCCACGTGGGGCTCACAGTCTTTAATCCCCATTTTCCAGATGAAGGAACTGAGGCCCAAAGAAGTGAAGTGACTGGCCCAAAGTCACCCAGCTGATAAGTGGCGGAGGCGGGATTCGAACCCACGACCTCCGACTCCAAAGCCCGGGCTCTTTCCACTGAGCCACGCTGCTTCTCAATGATGGTATTTGAGAAGCGCTTACTATGTGCCAAGCACTGTTCTAAGCGCTGGGGAGGTTCCAAGGTGATCAGGTTGTCCCCCGGGTGGCTCACGGTCTTCATCCCCATTTTACAGATGAGGGAACTGAGGCCCAGAGAAGTGAAGTGACTGGCCCAAGGTCACCCAGCTGACAAGTGGTGGAGGCGGGATTTGAACCCAGGACCTCCGACTCCCAAGCCCGGGCTCTTTCCCTGAAAGGCCTATCTGAGAGGTGGTGTGGTCTAGTGGCTGGACCCACTAGTACTCAACTTGTCCTTCCCAAGCGCTTAGTACAGTGCTCTGCACACAGTAAGCGCTCAATAAATACGACTGAATGAGTGAATGAATAGAGCCAGGGCCCGGGAGTGAGGAGGTCGTGGGTTCTAATCCCGGCTCCGCCACTTGTCTGCTGTGTGACCTTGGACAAGTCATTTCCCTTCTCTGGGCCTCAGTTTCCTCATCTGTCCAATGGGGACGAAGACCGGGAGCCCCCCGGGGGACCACCTCATCACCTTGTCTCCCCCCCAGCGCTTAGAACAGTGCTTGGCACCTAGTAAGCGCTTAACAAATACCACCATTATTACTATTATTATTGTTATTAATCCCGTTTATCGATTTCTATTCGTGTCTGTTTCCCCCCGCCCCCATTCATTCAATCGTATTAATAATGATAATAATAATAATAATAATAATAATAATAATAATAATAATAATAATGACATTTATACCTGACATTTATCTGAGAAGCAGCGTGGCTCCGTGGAAAAGAGCCCGGGCTTTGGATTCAGAGGTCATGGGTTCAAATCCCGGCTCTGCCAATTTTCAGCTGGGTGACTTTGGGCAAGTCACTTAACTTCTCTGGGCCTCAGTTCCCTCATCTGTAAAATGGGGATGAAGGCTGTGAGCCCCCTGAGGGACAGCCTGATCACCTTGTAACCTCCCCAGCGCTTAGAACAGTGCTTGGCACATAGTAAGCGCTTAATAAATGTCATCTTTCTTCTTTATTTATGCAGTTGTCAGCTGTGTGACTTTGGGCAAGTCACTTCACTTCTCTGGGCCTCAGTGACCTCATCTGGAAAACGGGGATGAAGACTGGGAGCCCCCTGTGACTGGCCCAAAGTCAATCAATTGTGTTTATTGAGCGCTTGCTGTGTGCAGAGCACTGTACTAAGCGCTTACTGTTACCCCAGACTGTCAGCTCGCTGTGGGCAGGGAATGAGTCTATTTGTTGTTGTATTGGACTCTCCCGAGCGCTTAGTCCAGTGCTCTGCGCCCAGTAAGGGCCTGGTAAATGCGAATGAATGAATGACTACATGGATGAATGAATGAATACATGAATGAATGAATGAATGAAGGTTCCTCCCAGGGCTGCATATCCGCTTCTCGACACTAGGTGGCGGCCTCACAGGGGCTTTCCGTGTCGTCTTATTAATAATAATAGTAATAATACTAATAATAGTGATGAATGAATGACTACATGGATGAATGAATGAATAAATGAATGAATGAATGAATGAAGGTTCCTCCCAGGGCTGCATATCCGCTTCTCGACGCTAGGTGGCGGCCTCACAGTGGTTTTCCGTGTCGTCGTATTAATAATAATAGTAATAATACTAATAATAGTTATGAATGAATGACTACATGGATGGATGAATGAATGAATGAATGAAGGTTCCTCCCAGGGCTGCATATCCGCTTCTCGACACTAGGTGGCGGCCTCACAGTGGTTTTCCGTGTCGTCGTATTAATAATAATAGTAATAATAATAATAATAATAGTGATAATAATAATACAATAATGATAAACAATAATGATAGTACTAAGAACGACAACAGCGCTGGGCACGGAACAGGGCTGGGCACCTAGGAAGCGCTTAATAAACACCATAATAATAGTAATAATAATAATAGTAGTAATACTAATAATGCAATGATGATAAACAATAATGATAGTACTAAGAACGACAACAGCGCTTAGCACAGGAAACGCTTAATAAACACCATAAGAATAGTAGTAATAATAATAATGCAATAATGATAAACAATAATGATAATACTAGGAACGACAACAGCGCTTAGTACAGTGCGTGGCACAGAACAGGGCTGGGCACATAGGAAGTGCTTAATAAACACCATAATATTTACAGACACCATAATGATAGTAATAATAATAATAGTAGTAATAATAATAATGCAATAATGATAATAGTAAGAACGATAACAGCGCTTAGTACAGTGCCTGGCACAGAACAGGGCTGGCTCATAGGAAGTGCTTAATAAACACCATAATAATATTAATAGTAATAATAGTAGTAATAATAACCATGCAATAATGATAATACTAACAACGACAACAGCGTTTAGTACAGTGCCTGGCACAGAACAGGGCTGGCACATAGGAAGTGCTTAATGAACACCATAATAATAGTAATAGTAATCATAGTAGTAATAATAATAATGCAATAATGATAATAGTAAGAACGACAACAGCGCTTAGTACAGTGCCTGGTACAGAACAGGCCTGGGCACATAGGAAGCGCTTAACAGATACCATAATGATAGTAATAATAATAATAGTAGTAATAATAATAATGCAATAATGATAAACAATAATAATACTAGGAATAACAACAGCGCTTGGTACAGGAACTGCTTAATAAACATCATAATAATAGCAATAATAATAATAATAGTAACAATAATAATGCAATAATGATAAACAATAATGATAATGGTAAGAACGACAACAGCGCTTAGTACAGTGCCTGGCACAGAACAGGGCCGGGCACATAGGAAGCGCTTAATAGACACCATAATGATAGTAATAATAATAATAGTAGTAATAGTAATAATGCAATAATGATAAACAATAATGATAATACTAGGAACGACAACAGCGCTTAGTACAGGAGCCGCTTAATAAACACCATACTAATAGTAATAATAATAGTAGTAATAATAATAATGCAATAATGATAAACAATAATGATAATACTAAGAACGACAACAGCGCTTAGTACAGTGCCTGGCACAGAACAGGGGAAGGCACATAGGAAGCGCTTAACAGACACCATAATAATAGTAATAATAACAATAGTAGTAATAATAATAATGCAATAATGATAAACAATAATGATAATACTAGGAACGACAACAGCGCTTAGTACAGGAGCCGCTTAATAAACACCATACTAATAGTAATAATAATAGTAGTAATAATAATAATGCAATAATGATAAACAATAATGATAATACTAAGAACGACAACAGCGCTTAGTACAGTGCCTGGCACAGAACAGGGGAAGGCACATAGGAAGCGCTTAACAGACACCATAATAATAGTAATAATAACAATAGTAGTAATAATAATAATGCAATAATGATAAACAATAATGATAATACTAGGAACGACAACAGCGCTTAGTACAGTGCCTGGCACAGAACAGGGGAAGGCACATAGGAAGAGCTTAACAAACACAACAATAATATTAATAATAATAATAATAACAATAATAATGATGTTGGTATTTGTTAAGGTTGTGGGTTCCAATCCCGGCTCCGCCCCTTGTCTGCTGTGT
Organism: Tachyglossus aculeatus; assembly: GCF_015852505.1. Taxonomy (NCBI): domain Eukaryota; kingdom Metazoa; phylum Chordata; class Mammalia; order Monotremata; family Tachyglossidae; genus Tachyglossus; species Tachyglossus aculeatus. The sequence continues at coordinate 597,509 of NW_024044869.1, read as the reverse complement.
GTGTGACCTTGGGCCAGTTCCTTCCCGTCTCTGGGCCTCAGTTTCCTCATCTGTCAAATGGGCATGAAGACCGCAAGCCCCAAGGGGGACAACCTCATCACCTTGTAACCTCCCCAGCGCTTAGAACAGTGCTTGGCATATAGTAAGCGCTTAATCAATGCCATTATTATTACTATTATTATTATTATTATTAATAAGTACTTGGCACATAGTAAGCGCTTAACCAATACCATTATTATTGTTATTATTATTAAAATGGGGATGAAGACCGTGAGAGCCCCACGGGGGACAACCTCATCACCTTGTATCCCCCCCAGCGCTAAGAACAGTGCTTGGCATATAGTAAGTGCTTAATCAATGCCATTATTATTATTATTATTATTATTATTATTATTAAGTACTTGGCACATAAGTGCTTAAGCAATACCATTATTATTGTTATTATTATTAAAATGGGGATGAAGACCATGAGAGCCTCACGGGGGACAACCTGATCGCCTTGTATCCCCCCCAGCGCTTAGAACAGTGCTTGGCACATAGTAAGCGCTTCATAAATGCCATTATTATTATTATTATAACGATGATAAAAATTATAATTATAATATAACCATATATTATTATATATTATATTATATTATATTATATTATATTATATTATATTATATTATATTATATTATATTTTATTATATTTTATTATATTACATTACATTATATATATTATATTATATTACATTTCACCATATCATATCATATTATAATTATATTATATTATATTATATTATGTCATATCATATTATATTATATTATATCATGTTATATTATATTACATCATATCATATTATATTACACTACTATAGATATAACTATATTATTATTAATAATAACGACTATTAATAGTATATCATAAATATAATTATGATATTAATATTATTATTAATAATAATAATAATAATAAGTACGACTGAATGACTGAATCAAAAGAAAGACTGACTCAATAAATGCCACCATCATCGCTCCTCCACCTCCCCGGGGCTTCTCCGGCGCCGTTTCCCGGCCCGGGTAAATGTTATTTCGGGATCCTGGAAGTTTTCCAAGCGGGAAATGGTTTCTAGCGGAATAATAAGTCTCGTTTTTACCCAATTCCCCGGCTCCCGGCGGCTAATTCCGCGGAACACGACCGTCTGGGGAGATCTCTGCCCTACGCGGCGGATTCGTCTCTCTCAGAGACGTGGGGTGGCCTAGAGGAAAGAGGCAGGGGCTGGGAGATGGGGTCCTGGGTTCTAATCCTGCCTCCGCCACTTGTCTGCTGTGTGACCTTGGACGAGTCACTTGACTTAGAGAAGAAACGCGGCCTAGCGGAAAGATCCCGGGGCTGGGAAAAGGAGGAGCTGGGTTCTAATCCTGACTCCGCTGCTTCTCGGTTGTGTGACCTTGGACGAGTCACTTGCCTTAGAGAAGAAACGCGGCCTAGGGGAAAGAGCCCAGGGCTGGGAGATTGGGTCCTGGGTTCTAATCCTAGCTCTGCCACTTGTCTGCTGTGTGACCTTGGACGAGTCCCTTGATTTAGAGAAGAAACGTGGCCTAGTGGAAAGATCCCGGGGCTAGGAATAAGAGGAGCTGAGTTCTAATCCTGGCTCTGAAGCGTCTCGGCTGTGTGACCTTGGATGAGTCACTTGATTTAGAGAAGAAATGCGGCCTAGAGGAAAGAGGCCGGGGCTGGGAGTCGGAGGAGCTGGGTTCTAATCCTGGCTCCGCCGCTTCTCGGCTGTGTGACCTTGGACGAGTCACTTGATTTAGAGAAGAAACGCGGCCTAGGGATAAGAGCCCAGGGCCGGGAGATGGGGTCCTGGGTTCTAATCCTGACTCCGCCGCTTCTTGGCTGTGTGACCTTGGATGAGTCACTTGATTTAGAGAAAAAACACGGCCTAGGGGAAAGAGCCCAGGACTGGGAGTTGGAGGATCTGGGTTCTAATCCTGGCTCCGCCACTTGTCTGCTGTGTGACCTTGGACGAGTCACTTGCCTTAGAGAAGAAACGAGGCCTAGAGGAAAGAGGCCGGGGCTGGGAGTCGGAGGAGCTGGGTTCTAATCCTGGCTCCACCGCTTCTCGGCTGTGTGACCTTGGACGAGTCACTTGTCTTAGAGAAGAAACGCGGCCTAGGGGAAAGAGCCCAGGGCTGGGAGATGGGGTCCTGGGTTCTAATCCTGTCTCCGCCGCTTGTCTGATGTATGACCTTGGACGAGTCACTTGTCTTAGAGAAGAAACGCGGCCTAGGGGAAAGATCCCAGGGCTGGGAGTCGGAGGACCTGGGTTCTAATCCTGGCTCCGCCGCTTCTCGGCTGTGTGACCTTGGATGAGTCCTTGATTTAGAGAAGAAGCGCGGCCTAGGGGAAAGATCCCGGGGCTGGGAGATGGGGTCCTGGGTTCTAATCCTGGCTCCGCCACTTGTTTAATGTGTGACCTTGGACGAGTCACTTGCCTTAGAGAAGAAACGCGGCCTAGGGGAAAGAGCCCGGGGCTGGAAGATGGGGATCTGGGTTCTAATCCTGGCTCCGTCGCTTCTCGGCTGTGTGACCTTCGACGAGTCACTTGCCTTAGAGAAGAAACACGGCCTAGTGGAAAGATCCCGGGGCTGGGAAAAGGAGGAGCTGGGTTCTAATCCTGGCTCCGCCGCTTCTCAGCTGTGTGACCTTGGACGAGTCACTTGTCCTAGAGAGGAAACGCGGCCTAGTGGGAAGAACCCAGCCTGGGAGATGGGGTCCTGGGTTCTAATCCTGACTCCGCCACTTGTCTTCTGTGTAACCTTGGACGAGTCACTTGATTTAGAGAAGAAACGCAGCCTAGAGGAAAGATCCCGGGGCTGGGAATCAGAGGAGCTGAGTTCTAATTCCGGCTCCGCCGCTTCTCGGCTGTGTGACCTTGGACGAGTCACTTGCCTTAGAGAAGAAACGCGGCCTAGGGGAAAGAGCCCAGGGCTGGGAGATGGGGTCCTGGGTTCTAATTCTGGCTCCGCCACTTGTCTGCTGTGTGACCTTGGACGAGTCACTTGATTTAGAGAAGAAATGCGGCCTAGAGGAAAGAGTCCGGGGCTGGGAGTCGGAGGAGCTGGGTTCTAATCCTGGCTCCGCTGCTTCTCGGCTGTGTGACCTTGGATGAGTCCTTGATTTAGAGAAGAAATGCGGCCTAGAGGAAAGAGGCCGGGGCTGGGAGTTGGAGGACCTGGGTTCTAATCCTGACTCCGCCGCTTCTCGGCTGTGTGACCTTGGATGAGTCACTTGATTTAGAGAAAAAACGCGGCCTAGGGGAAAGAGCCCAGGGCCGGGAGATGGGGTCCTGGGTTCTAATCCTGGCTCTGCCGCTTCTCGGCTGTGTGACCTTGGACGAGTCACTTGCCTTAGAGAAGAAACATGGCCTAGTGGAAAGATCCCGGGGCTGGGAGTAGGAGGAGCTGGGTTCTAATCCTGACTCCGCCGCTTCTCGGCTGTGTGACCTTGGACGAGTCACTTGCCTTAGAAAAGAAACACGGCCTAGGGGAAAGAGCCCAGGGCTGGGAGATGGGGTCCTGGGTTCTAATTCTGGCTCCGCCACTTGTCTGCTGTGTGACCTTGGACGAGTCACTTGATTTAGAGAAGAAATGCGGCCTAGGGGAAAGAGCCCAGGGCTGGGAGTTGGAGGACCTGGGTTCTAATCCTGGCTCTGCCGCTTCTCGGCTGTGTGACCTTGGACGAGTCACTTGATTTAGAGAAGAAACGCGGCCTAGGGATAAGAGCCCAGGGCCGGGAGATGGGGTCCTGGGTTCTAATCCTGACTCTGCCGCTTCTTGGCTGTGTGACCTTGGACGAGTCACTTGCCTTAGAGAAGAAACGCGGCCTAGTGGAAAGATCCCGGGGCTGGGAGTTGGAGGAGCTGGGTTCTAATCCCGGCTCCGCCGCTTCTCGGCTTGGGCCAGTCACTTCCCTTCTCTGGGCCTCGGTTTCCTCGTCTGCAAAATGGGGAGGAAGACCCTGAGCCCCATGGGGGAATACCTCACCACCTTGTAACCTCCCCAGCGCTTAGAACAGTGCTTGGCACCTAGTAAGCGCTTAACAAATACCGTCATTATTATTATTATTAGAACAGTGCTTGGCAAAATAAATGCTATTATTATTATTATTATTATTATTATTATTATTGTTATTGTTATTATAACAGTGCTTGGCACGTAGTAAGCGCCTAACAAATGCCGTCATTATTATTATTATTATTATCTAGCTCCAGAGGAAACCCATCTATCTAGAAGCCCATGTCATTTCTCTGATAGTTTCAGCTTTTTTTATTTTTATTTTTATTTTTTTTGGGGGGTGGGTGGGCGTCTCGGGGTAGAGGGAAAAGTTGGGGGGCTGGGGAGAAAGGGGAGGGGAGGGAAGTTCTGGGTTCAAGGATATCTTGGGGGGGCCGGGGGGAGAAGAGATGGGGGTGGGGGAGAAGTTGGGGTTCAGGGGGTCTGGGAGGGAGGATGGGGGAGAATTTGGGGGTCTTGGAGAGAAAATGGGGTGCTTGGCACATAGTAAGCGCTTAATAAATGCCATTATTATTATTATTATTATTATTATTATTATTATTATTATTATTATTATTATGGGGGATGCTGTGGGGATGGGGTGCTTGGCACATAGTAAGCGCTTAATAAATGCCATTATTATTATTATTATAATGGGGGATGCTGTGGGGAGAATTTGGGGGTCGGATGGGGAAAAATTGGGGGGTTCCAGGAGGGGGAGAAATTTGGGGGGGATGGGGGAAAATTTGGGGGTCGGGGGAGGAAGAATTTGGGGGGATGGAGGGGGGAAGAAATTGGGAGGCCCGGAGGGAGGATGGAGGGGTAATGGGGGGAGAGTTGGGGGGTCTTGGAGAGAGGATGGGGGATGATGGGGGGAAAATTTGGGGGTCGGGTGGGGAAAAATTGGGGGGTCCGGAGGGGGAGAAATTTGGGGGGCTGGGGGAAAATTTGGGGGTCGGGGGAGGGAGAATTTGGGGGTGCTGGGGGGGAGAAATTGGGGGTCCGAGAGGGAGGATGGGGGGTAATGGGAGGAGAGTTTGGGGGTCTTGGGGAGAGGATGGGGGATGCTGGGGGGGGAAATTTGGGGCTACTGGAGGGAGGATGGGGGGCTGATGGGGGAGAATTTGGGGGTGCTGGGGGGGGAAGAATTTGGGGGTCCGGGAGGGAGGATGGGGGAGAATGTGGGGGTGATGGGGGAGAAAATTTGGGGCTACCGGAGGGAGGATGGGGAAGAATTTGGAGGTTCTGGGGGGAGAATTTGGGGGTGCTGGAGAGAAAATGGGGGGCTGATGTGGAGAGAATTTGGGGTTACTGGAGGAAGGATGGGGGGCTGATGGGGCAGAATTTGGGGGTCCTGGGAGGAAGAATTTGGGGGTCCGGGAGGGAGGATGGGGGAGGATGGGGGAGAGTTTGGGGGTCCTGGAGAGAGAATAGGGGGCTGATGGGGTGAAAATTTGGGGCTACTGGAGGGAGGATGGGGGGCTGATGGGGAAGAATTTGGGGGTGCTGGGGGGAAGAATTTGGGGGTCCGGAAGGGAGGATGGGGGAGAATGTGGGGGTGATGGGGGGAGAATTTGGGGCTACCGGAGGGAGGATGGGGAAGACTTTGGGGGTGATGGGGGGAGAATTTGGGGGTGCTGGAGAGAGAATGGGGGGCTGATGGGGAGAGAATTTGGGGCTACTGGAGGAAGGATGGGGGCTGATGGGGGAGAGTTTGGGGGTGCTGGGGGGAAGAATTTTGGGGTCCGGGAGGGAGGATAGGGGAGAATTTGGAGGTTCTGGGGGGAGGATTTGGGGCTACCGGAGGGAGGATGGGGGGCTGTTGGGGGGAGAATTTGGGGGTGCTGGGGGGAGGATGGGGGGCGGATGGGGGAGAATTTGGGGGTGCTGGGGGGGAGGAATTTGGGGTTACTGGAGGGAGGATGGGGGAGCATGAGGGAGAGTTTGGAGGTTCTGGGGGGAGAATTTGGGGGTACTGGAGGGAGGATGGGGGGCTGATGGGGGAGAATTGGGGGTGCTGGGGGGGAATTTGGGGCTGCCGGAGGGAGGATGGGGAAGAATTTGGAGGTTCTGGGGGGAAAATTTGGGGGTGCTGGAGAGAGAATGGGGGGCTGATGGGGAGAGAATTTGGGGCTACTGGAGGAAGGATGGGGGCTGATGGGGGAGAATTTGGGGGTGCTGAGGGGGAAGACATTGGGGGTCCGGGAGGGAGGATGGGGGGGTAATGGGGGGAGAGTTTGGGGGTCCTGGAGAGAGAATGGGGGGCTGATGGGGGAGAATTTGGGGGTGCTGGGAGGAAGAATTTGGGGTCCGGGAGGGAGGGTGGGGGAGGATGGGGGAGAATTTGGAGGTTCTGGGGAGAGGATTTGGGGCTACCGGAGAGAGAATGGGGGGATGTTGGGGGGAGAATTTGGGGCTTCTGGACGGAGGATGGGGGGCAGATGGGGGAGAATTTGGGGGTGCTGGGGGGGAAGAATTTGAAGGTACTGGAGGGAGGAGGATGGGAGAGAATTTGGGGGTCCTGCAGAGAGAACGAGGGATGCTGAGGGGGAATTTGGGGGGTTCTGGGGGAGAATTTGGGGGTGCTGGAGGGGAAGAAGTTGGGGGTCCGGGACGGAGAAGTCGGGGGGGATGGGATGGGGGAGACTTTGGGGGTCCGGGGCGGGGGAGAAGTGGGGGCTCTGAGAGGAAGAATGGGGGGTGATGGGGGGAGAACTGGGGGGAGTCCAGGAGGAAGAAGGGGGGAGGGGTTTTGTTGGGGGAAAAATTTGGGGGGTCCGGGGCGGGGGGGAATTGGGGGGATCAGGAGGAAGAAGAGGGGGAGGGGGATGCGGGAGAAGTCGGGGTTCGGGTGCCGGAGGAGTTGGGGGGTCCGGGGGGGGGGGGAATAGGGAAGGGAAATCGAGGAGAGGGGGAGATGGGGGGGAGGGGAAGTAGAAGGGAGGGGGAATGTAGGGGAGGGGGCGGGGGATTCCATAGGGGAAGGGGAAATAGGAGGGGGGAGGGGTTCTATAGGGGAGGGGCAATAGGGTTTTAGGGGAAGGGGAAATAGGAGGGGGGAGGGGGTTCTATAGGGGAGGGGCAATGGGGTTTTAGGGGAAGGGGGAGGGGAAATAGGAGAGGGGAAGGGAATTCTACAGGGGAGGGGGCGGGGAATTCTATAGGGGAAGGGGGGAGGGGAAATAGGAGAGGGGGAAGGGAATTCCATAGGGGAGGGGAAATGGGAGGAGGGGAGCTTAAGGGAGGGGATTCTATGGGGAAAGGAGAAATAGAGGGGAAGGGAATACTATAGGGGAGGGGCAATGGGGTTTTAGGGGAAGCGGGAGGGGAAATAAGAGAGGGGAAGGGAATTCTACAGGGGAGGGGGCGTATAAGAGAGGGGAAATGTAGGGGAGGGGGCAGGGAATTCTATAGGGGAAGGGGGAGGGGAAATAGGAGGGGGGGAGGGAATTCCACAGAGGAGGGGAGCTTTAAGGGAGGGGATTCTACAGGGGAAGGAGAAATAGAGGGGAAGGGAATGCTATAGGGGAGGGGGCATGTAAAGGAGGGGGAAGTGTAGGGGAGGGGATGGGAATTCTATAGGAGAAGGGAAGGAGAAATAGGAGAGGGGGAAGGGAATTCTATAGGGGAGGGGGATTCTGGGGCAGGGGAGCTTTAGGGGAGGGGGAGGGGATTCTGTAGGGGAGGGGGAACTAGGAGAGGGGAAGGGAATTCTACAGGGGAGGGGGGCATATAAGGGAGGGGAAACGTAGGGGAGAGGAAATAGGAGAGGGGGAAGGGAATTCCATAGGGGAAGGGCAATGGGGGGAGGGGAGCTTTAAGGGAGGAGGCGGGGATTCTATAGGGGAAGGGGAAATGGAGGGGAAGGGACTTCTCTAGGGGAGGGGGCTTCTGGGGGAGGGGGCATAGAAGGGAGGGGCGATGCAGGGGAGGGGGCGGGGGAGTCTATAGGGGCAGGGAATTCTGTAGGGGAGGGGGGTCACGGGGGAGGGGGCGGGCCCTGGGGTGGTGCCGTTTATTCTGGGTTTATTGTAAGGGGGCGGCGCACTGGGCGCGGAGCCGCGGGACGGACGGGGACGGGAGGAGACCCTCCCCCGGCAGAGACCCCCAGGGACCCCCCGGACCCCCGGCAGAGACCCCCAGGGACCCCCCGGACCCCCGACAGAGACCCTCAGAGACCTTGAGGACCCCCGGCAGAGACCCTCAGAGACCTTCAGGACCCCAACAGAGACCCTCAGAGACCTTCAGGACCCCCGGCAGAGACCTTCAGGACCCTCCAGAGACCCCCAGAGACCTTCAGGACCCCCGGCAGAGACCCTCCGAGACTCCCCCAGAGACCCTCCAGACCCCCAAGGGACCCCCAGAGACCTTCTGGACCCCCGGCAGAGACGCTCAGAGACCCTCCGGATCCCCGCAGAGTCCCCCAGAGACCCTCTGAGACCTTCAGGACCCCCGGCAGAGACCCTCAGGACCTTCCAGAGACCCTCCAGAGGCCTTCAGAGACCTTCCAGACCCCTCAGAGACCCCCAGGACCCCCGCAGAGACGCCCAGAGACCCTCAGAGACCTTCAGGACCCTCCAGAGACCCTCCGGACCCCCCAGGGACCCCCAGAGACCTTTTGGACCCCCGGCAGAGACGCTCAGAGACCCTCCGGACCCTCCAGAGACCGTCCAGAGACCCTCCAGAGACCCTCAGAGACCTTCCGGACATCCCAGAGACCCTAAGAGACCCTCAGGACCCCAGCAGAGACCTCCAGAGACCCTCTGAGACCTTCAGGACCCCCGGCGGAGACCCTCAGGACCCTCCAGAGACCCTCCAGAGACCCTCAGAGACCTTCCGGACATCCCAGAGACCCTCAGAGACACCCAGGACCCCCGCTGAGACGCCCAGAGACCCTCAGAGACCTTCAGGACCCCCAGCGGAGACCCTCAGGACCCTTCAGAGACCCTCCAGAAACCCTCAGAGACCTTCCGGACATCCCAGAGACCCTCAGAGACCCCCCAGGACCCCCGCTGAGACGCCCAGAGACCCTCAGAGACCTTCAGGACCCCCTGCAGAGACCCTCCAGAGACCCTCAGAGACCTTCCCGACATCCCAGAGACCCTCAGAGACCCCCAGGACCCCCGCTGAGACGCCCAGAGACCCTCAGAGACCTTCAGGACCCCCAGCGGAGATCCTCCAGAGACCCTCCAGAGACCCCCAGAGACCTTCCAGACATCCCAGAGACCCCCAGAGACCCCCAGGACCCCCGCTGAGACGCCCAGAGACCCTCAGAGACCTTCAGGACCCCCTGCAGAGACCCTCCAGAGACCCTCAGAGACCTTCCGGACATCCCAGAGACCCCCAGGACCCCCGCTGAGACCTCCAGAGACCCTCAGAGACCTTCAGGACCCCCGGCAGAGACCCTCCAGAGACCCTCCAGAGACCCTCAGAGACCTTTCGGACATCCCAGAGACCCCCAGAGACCCTCAGGACCCTCCAGAGACCCTCCAGAGACCTTCCAGACATCCCAGAGACCCCCAGGACCCCCGCTGAGACGCCCAGAGACCCTCAGAGACCTTCAGGACCCCCTGCAGAGACCCTCCAGAGACCCTCCAGAGACCCTCAGAGAACTTTCGGACATCCCAGAGACCCCCAGAGACCCTCAGGACCCTCCAGAGACCCTCCAGAGACCTTCCAGACATCCCAGAGACCCTCAGGACCCCCGCTGAGACCTCCAGAGACCCTCTGAGACCTTTAAGACCCCCGACAGAGACCCTTCAGAGACCCTCAGAGACCTTCCGGACATCCCAGAGACCCTCAGAGACCCCCCAGGACCCCCGCTGAGACGCCCAGAGCCCCTCAGAGACCTTCAGGAGCCTCCAGAGACCCTCGGAGACCACCCCAGAGATACTCAGAGACCCCCAGAGACCCCCAGAGAGACCCCCCTCCTCCCCACAATGAGGGCGTCTGGAGCCTTACTGGCGGTGCTGGGGCTGCTGAGCTGCTACAGCGCGGCCGGACACGGTCAGTGGAGCCGGGGGGGGGACACACAATCACACAATCACACAATCACACAATCCCACAACACACACAGTCACACACCGCCCGGCCTCGGGGGGCTGGGAGGCGGTGGGAGACGGAGAGGGGCCGTCATCAACATCAATCGCATTTATTGAGCGCTTACTGTGTGCAGAACACTGTACTAAGCGCCTGACCAAGCGCTTGGCCAGCCCGGGTGACCACCACAGTGGGATGACCAGGGTGACAACCGACGTGTTAATGGGTGTGCTAACCAATGTGATGACCGGTGTGAACAACCAGGGTGACGACCAGGGTGAAAAGGAGCGTGATAGACTGGGAGCCCACTGTTGGGTAGGGACTGTCTCTATATGTTGCCAATTTGTGCTTCCCAAGCGCTTAGTACAGTGCTCTGCACATAGTAAGCGCTCAATAAATACGATTGATGGTGATAACGAGTGTGCTGACCAGGGTGACGACCAGTGGGCTAAACAGTGTGACAACCACCGTGATAATGAGTGTGACGACGAGGGTGACAGCCAATATATGATAACGAGTGTGAGAATGAGTGTGCTGACCAGTGTGATGACCGCCCTAACGACCAGGGTGATAACTAGTGTGATAATGAGTGTGCTAACCAATGTGATGACCACTGTGACGACCAGGGTGATGACTAGTGTGATAATGAGTGTGCTAACCAATGTGATGACCGCTGTGAACAACCAGGGTGACCATTAATGTGATAACGAGTGTGCTAACCAATCTGATGACCAGTGTGAACAACCAGGGTGACGACCGATGTGATAACGAGTGTGATGACCAGTGTGAACAACCAGGGTGACGACCGATGTGATAACAAGTGTGATAACGAGTGTGATAACGAGCGTGCTAACCAATGTGATGACCAGTGTGACGACCAGGGTGACCACCAATGTGATAACGAGTGTGCTAACCAATGTGATGACCACTGTGAACAACCAGGGTGATAACGAGTGTGATAACCAATGTGATGACCACTGTGAACAACCAGGGTGACGAACAATGTGAAAAGGAGTGTGATAACGAGTGTGCTGACCAGTGTGAACAACCAGGGTGACGATTAATGTGATAACGAGTGTGCTAACCAATGTGCTGACCAGTGTGAACAACCAGGGTGACGACCGATGTGATAACGAGGGTGATAACGAGTGTGATGACCGCTGTGACGACCAGGGTGATAACTAGTGTGATAATGAGTGTGCTAACCAATGTGATGACCGCTGTGAACAACCAGGGTGACCATTAATGTGATAACGAGTGTGCTAACCAATGTGATGACCAGTGTGAACAACCAGGGTGACGAACGATGTGATAACGAGTGTGATAACGAGTGTGATGACCGCTGTGACGACCTGGGTGACGACCAGGGTGATAACTAGTGTGATAATGAGTGTGCTAACCAATGTGATGACCACTGTGAACAACCAGGGTGACGAACAATGTGAAAAGGAGTGTGATAACGAGTGTGATAACGAGTGTGCTGACCAGTGTGAACAACTAGGGTGACCATTTAATGTGATAACAAGTGTGCTAACCAATGTGATGACCAATGTGAACAACCAGGGTGATAACGAGTGTGCTAACCAAAGTGATGACCACTGTGAACAACCAGGGTGACGAACAATGTGAAAAGGAGTGTGATAACGAGTGTGCTGACCAGTGTGAACAACCAGGGTGACGATTAATGTGATAACGAGTGTGCTAACCAATGTGCTGACCAGTGTGAACAACCAGGGTGACGACCGATGTGATAACGAGGGTGATAACGAGTGTGATGACCGCTGTGACGACCTGGGTGATAACTAGTGTGATAATGAGTGTGCTAACCAATGTGATGACCGCTGTGAACAACCAGGGTGACCGTTAATGTGATAACGAGTGTGCTAACCAATGTGCTGACCAGTGTGAACAACCAGGGAGACGACCGATGTGATAACGAGTGTGATAACGAGTGTGATGACCGCTGTGACGACCTGGGTGACGACCAGGGTGATAAGTAGTGTGATAATGAGTGTGCTAACCAATGTGATGACCACTGTGAACAACCAGGGTGACGAACAATGTGAAAAGGAGTGTGATAACGAGTGTGATAACGAGTGTGCTGACCAGTGTGAACAACCAGGGTGACCATTTAATGTGATAACAAGTGTGCTAACCAATGTGATGACCAATGTGAACAACCAGGGTGATAACGAGTGTGCTAACCAAAGTGATGACCACTGTGAACAACCAGGGTGATGAACAATGTGAAAAGGAGTGTGATAACGAGTGTGCTGACCAGTGTGAACAACCAGGGTGACCATTAATGTGATAACGAGTGTGCTAACCAATGTGCTGACCAGTGTGAACAACCAGGGTGACGACCGATGTGATAACGAGTGTGATAACGAGTGTGATGACCAGGGTGACAACCAATGTGATGACGAGTGTGCTAACCAGTGTGATGATCACTGTGAACAACCAGGTTGACAACCAGTGTGATAACGAGTGTGATAACGAGTGTGCTAACCAATGTGATGACCAGTGTGACGACCAGGGTGACCACCAATGTGAGAACGAGTGTGCCAACCAATGTGATGACCACTGTGACGACCAGGGTGATAACTAGTGTGATAATGAGTGTGCTAACCAATGTGATGACCACTGTGAACAACCAGGGTGACGAACGATGTGAAAAGGAGTGTGATAACGAGTGTGATAACGAGTGTGATGACAAGTGTGAACAACCAGGGTGACCATTAATGTGATAACGAGTGTGCTAACCAATGTGATGACCAGTGTGAACAACCAGGGTAACAACCGATGTGATAACGAGTGTGATAACAAGTGTGATGACCAGTGTGATAACGAGTGTGATAACGAGCGTGCTAACCAATGTGATGAGTGTGACGACCAGGGTGACCACCAATGTGATAACGAGTGTGCTAACCAATGTGATGACCAATGTGAACAACCAGGGTGATAACGAGTGTGATAACGAGTGCGCTAACCAATGTGATGACCACTGTGAACAACCAGGGTGATGAACAATGTGAAAAGGAGTGTGATAACGAGTGTGCTAACCAGGGTGACGACCAGGGTGACAACCGATGTGATAACGAGTGTGATAACGAATGTGATGACCTGTCTGACGATCAGGGTGACAACCAATGTGATACGAGTGTGATCACGAGTGTGCTAACCAATGCGATGACCAGTGTGAACAACCAGGGTGACAACCAATGTGAGAACGAGTGTGCTAACCAATGTGATGACCAATGTGAACAACCGGGGTGATAAAGAGTGTGATAACGATTGTGATAACGAGTGCGCTAACCAATGTGATGACCACTGTGAACAACCAGGGTGACGAACAATGTGAAAAGGAGTGTGATAACGAGTGTGCTGACCAGTGTGAACAACCAGGGTGACGACCAATGGGATAACGAGTGTGATAAGTGTGCTAACCAATGTGATGACCAGTGTGGCGACTATGGTGACCATCAATGTGAAAACGAGTGTGATGACGAGCGTGCTGACCAGTGTGATGACCAGTGTGACGACCAGGGTGACAACGAGTGAGGTAACGAGTGTGCTAACCAGTGTGATGACCAGTGTGACAACCAATGTGAAAACTAGTGTGACAACCAAGATGTGATAACGAGTGTGATAACGAGTGTGCTAACCAATGTGATGACCACTGTGAACAACCGGGGAGATGAACAATGGGAAAGAAGTGTGATTACGAGTGTGATAATGAGTGTGCCGACCAATGTGATGACCACTGTGATAACTAGTGTGATAACGAGTGTGCTAACCAATGTGAAGACCAGTGTGACAACCAATGTGAAAACGAGTGTGACAACCCGGGTGACAACCAAGATGTGATAACGAGTGTGATAACGAGGGTGCTAACCAATGTGATGATCACTGTGAACAACCGGGGTGATGAACAATGGGAAAAGAAGTGTGATTACGAGTGTGATAACAGGTGTGCTGACCAGTGTGACAACCAGTGTGATGACTAGTGTGATAACGAGTGTGCTAACCAATGTGATGACCAGTGTGACAACCAATGTGATAACGAGTGTGACGACCAGGGTGACAACCAATACGTGATAACGAGTGTGACAACGAGTGTGCTGACCAGTGAGACAACCAGGGTGACACAACCCGTGTGAAAAGGAGTGTGATAACGAGTGTGCTAACCGATGTGATGAACAGTGTGACGACCTGGGTGACAACGGGGGCGATAACTAGTGTGATAATGAGCGTGCTAACCAATGTGATGACCACTGTGAACAACTACGGTGACAACGAGTGTGATAACGAGTGTGCTAACCATTGTGACGACCACTGTGACGACCAGGGTGACGACCAGAGTGACCACCAATGTGAAAAGGAGTGTGATGCTAACGAGTGTGTTAACCAATGTGATGACCAGTGTGATGACCAGGGTGACAACGAGTGTGATAACGAGTGCGCTAACCAATGTGATGACCAGTGTGACGACCAGGGTGACAACGAGTGTGATAACGAGCGTTATGACCAAGGTGACAACCAATATGTGATAACGAGTGTGATAATGATTGTGCTAACCAATGTGATGACCACTGTGACGACTAGGGTGACAACCAATATGAAAACCAGTGTGATAACGAGAGTGACAACCATTATGTGATAACGAGTGTGATAACGAGTGTGCTAACCAATGTGATGACCACTGTGACGACCAGGGTGACGATCAGAGTGACCACCAATGTGAAAAGGAGTGTGATGATAACGAGTGTGTTAACCAATGTGATGACCAGTGTGACGACCAGGGTGACAACAAGTGTGATAACGAGTGTGCTAACCAATGTGATGACCAGTGTGAACAACCAGGGTGACGACCGATGTGAAAACGAGTGTGCTAACCAATGTGCTGACCAGTGTGAACAACCAGGGTGACGACTGATGTGAAAACGAGTGTGATAACGAGTGTGCTGACCATTGTGATGACCAGTGTGACGAGGTGACCACCAATGTGATAACGAGTGTGCTAACCATTGTGATGACCACTGTGACGGCCAGGGTGACCACCAGTGTGACAACGAGTGTGCTAACCGATGTGATGACCAGTGTGACGACTAGGGTGACAACCAATATGATAACCAGTGTGATAACGAGAGTGACAACCAGTATGATAACCAGTGTGATAACGAGTGTGTTAACCAATGCGATGACCAAGATGAACAACCCGGCTGACCACCAATGTGATAACGAGTGTGCTAACCATTGTGATGACCGGTGTGACGACCAGGGTGACCACCAATGTGATAGCGAGTGTGATAACGAGTGTGCTAAACAATGTGATGACCACTGTGACGCCAGGGTGACAACCAATATGATAACGAGTGTGCTAACCAATGCGATGACCCAGGTGAACAACCAGGGTGACGACCAATGTGAAAACGAGTGTGATAACGAGTGTGCTAACCATTGTGATGACCAGTGTGACGACCAGGGTGACCTCCAATGTGATAACGAGTGTGCTAACCATTGTGATGACTACTGTGACGACCAGGGTGACCACCAATGTGATAACGAGTGTGATAACGAGTGTGCTAACCATTGTGATGACCAGTGTGACGACCAGGGTGACGACCAATATGATAACCAGTGTGATAACGAGTGTGTTAACCAATGCGATGACCAGTGTGAACAACCAGGGTGATAACGAGTGTGAACAACCAGGGTGATAACGAGTGTGATAACGAGTGTGATGACGAGTGTGCTAACCATTGTGATGACCAGTGTGACGACCAGGGTGACCACCAGTGTGATAACGAGTGTGCTAACCAATTTGATGACCCGTGTGAACAACCAGGGTGATGACCAATGTGAAAACGAGTGTGATAACGAGTGTGCTGACCATTGTGATGACCAGTGTGACCACCAAAGTGATAACGAGTGTGCTAACCAATGCGATGACAAGTGTGAACAACCGGGGTGACAACCAATGTGAAAACGAGTGCAATAACGAGTGTGCTAACCATTGTGATGACCACTGTGACGACCAGGGTGACGACTAGGGTGACCACCAACGTGATAACGAGTGTGATAACGAGTGGGCTAACCAATGCGCTGACCAATGTGACCACCAATGTGATAACGAGTGTGCTAACCAATGTGATGACCACTGTGACGACTAGGGTGACCACCAATGTGATAACGAGTGTGATAACGAGTGTGCAACCAATGTGTTGACCAGTGTGAACAACCAGGGCGACGACCGATGTGAAAACGAGTGTGCTAACCATTGTGATGACCAGTGTGACGACCGGAGTGACCACCGATGGGATAACGAGTGTGCTAACGAGTGTGTTAACCAATGTGATGACCGGTGTGACCACCAATTTGATAGCCAGTGTGACAACAACGAGTGTGTTAACCAATGCGAGAGGGAGAAAGAGAGACAGAGAGGAGGGAGAGAGACAGAGAGAGAGACAGAGAGAGACAGAGGGAGAAATAGAGAGGGAGAGACAGAGAGACAGAAGGAGAGAGGGAGAGACAGAGAGGAGGGAGAGAGAGAGAGACAGAGAGAGGGAGGGAGAGACAGAAGGAGAAAGAGAGAGACAGAGAGAGAGGGAGAGACAGAGAGACAGGAGGAGAGAGGGAGAGACAGAGAGAGGGAAGGAGAGACAGAGACAGAGGGAGGGAGAAAGAGAGAGGGGTGAGAGATAGAGAAGGAGGGAGAGAGACAGAAGGAGGGAGGGAGAGACAAGAAGGAGAGAGGGAGAGACAGAGACAGAGAGAGGGAGAAAGAGAGAGGGTGAGAGACAGAGAAGGAGGGAGAGAGACAGAGAGAGAGGGAGAGACAGAGAGGGAGAGAGAGAAGGTGAGACAGAGAGAGGGAGAGAGAGAGAGGGTGAGATACAGAAAGAGGGAGAGAGACAGAGACAGAGGGAGGAGAGAGACAAAGAGAGAAAGAGAGAGACAGAGAGAGAGGGAGAGACAGAGGAGGGACAGAGACACAGAGAGGAGAAATTGAGAGACAAAAAGAGAGGGAGAGACAGAGAGAAGGAGAATGAGAGAGGAAGAGAAAGAGAAGGAGGAAGAGAGAGAAAGAGACAGAGAGGAGGGAGAGACAGAGAGGGAGAAAGAGGGTGAGAGGGGGGAAGGAAAGAGACAGAGAGAGGGAGAGACAGAGAGGGAGAAAGAGACAGAGGGAGAAAGAGTGACAGAGAGGAGGGAGAGAGAGACAGAGAGAGAAGGAGAAAGAGAGATGGAGAGAAAGAGAAAGGGAGGGAGAAAGAGAGAGACAGAGGGAGAGAGACAGAGAGGGAGAGACAGAGAGAAGGAGCGAGAGAGACAGAGAGAGGGAGGGAGAGACAGGGACAGAGGGAGGGAGAAAGAGGGGGGAGAGAGACAGAGAGGGAGGGAGAAAGAGACAGAGAGAGGAAGAGAGACAGAAGGAGAGAGGGAGAAAGAGAGAGGGTGACAGATAGAGAGGGAGGGAGAGAGACAGAGACAGAGGGAGAAAGAGAGAAACAGAGAGAGAGGGAGAGACAGAGACAGAGGGAGAAAGAGAGAGACAGAGAGAGAGAGGGAGAGACAGAGGAAGAAAGAGAGAGGTGAGAGATAGAGAGGGAGGGAGAGAGACAGAGAGAGAGGGAGAGACATAGACAGAGGGAGAAAGAGACAGAGAGAGGGAGAGACAGAAAAAGAGAGGGAGAGACAGAGGAAGAAAGAGAGAGACAGAGGGAGAAAGAGAGAGGGTGAGAGATAGAGAGAGGGAGAGAGACAGAGAGAGGGAGAAATAGAGAGACAGAGGGAGAAATAGAGAGACAGAGAGAGGGAGAGAAAGAGAAAGGGAGGAAGAGAGACAGAGAGGAGGGAGAGAGACACAGAGAGAGGGCGAGACAGAGACAGAGAGGGGGAGAAAGAGAGGGTGAGAGATAGAGAGGGAGGGAGAGACAGAGAGGGAGAGACACAGAGAGGGAGGGAGAGACAGAGGGAGAAAGAGAGAGGGATGGGGGAAGAGAGGAGAGGCAGAGAGATAGAAAGAGGGAGAGAGAGACAGAGAGAGAGATACAGAGAGAAGAGAGGGAGACAGAGAGAGAGAGAGAGAGAGAGAGAGATGGAGACAGAGACAGAGAGAGACAGAGACACAGAGAGAAGAGAGAGACAGAGGAGAGAGACAGAGAGAGAGGGAGAGAGACACAGAGAGGAGAAAGAGAGACAGAGAGGAGAGAGAGATGGAGAGAGACACAGAGAGAAGGAGAGAGACACAGCTGAGAGAGACAGAGAGACAGAAAGACAGAGAGAAGGAGAGAGACAGAGAGAGGGAAACAGAGACAAAGAGAGAGGGAGTGAGGGAGAGAGACACAGAGAGGAGAAAGAGAGATAGAGGAGAGAGAGATGGAGACACAGAGAGAAGGAGAGAGACACAGCTAGGAGAGAGACAGAAAAAGAGAGAGAGACAGAGGGAAAGAGATGGAGAGAAGGAGAGAGACAGAGGGAAAGAGATGGAGAGAAGGAGAGAGACACAGCTAGAAGAGAGACAGAAAAAGAGAGAGAGACAGAGAGAGATACAGAGAGACACAGAGAGAAGGAGAGAGACACAGTGACGCGAGAGACGGAGAAAGAGACAGAGACACAGAGAGGAGAGAGAGACAGAGAGAAGGAGAGAGACAACTGGGAGAGAGACAAAAAAGAGAGAGACAGAGAGAAGGAGAGAGACAGAGAGGGAGAGAGATGGAGAAAGGAGAGAGACACAGCTAGAAGAGAGACAGAAAAAGAGAGAGACACAGAGAGAGACAGAGACACAGAGAGGAGAGAGAGACAGAGAGAAGGCGAGAGACACAACTAGGAGAGAGACAGAAAAAGAGAGAGAGACAGAGAGAGGGAGAGAGATGGAGAGAAGGAGACAGACACAGCTAGATAAGAGAGACAGAAAAAGAGAGACAGAGAGGAGATAGACAGAGAGAGGGAGAGAGATGGAGAGAAGGAGAGAGACACAGCTAGATAAGAGAGACAGAAAAAGAGAGACAGAGAGAGACAGAGAGACAGAGACAGAGAGGGAGAGAGATGGAGAGAGACACAGAGAGCAGGAGAGAGACACAGCGAGGAGAGAGACAGAGAAGGAGAGAGAGACAGAGACACAGAGAGGAGAGAGAGACAGAGAGGAGAGAGACACAGCTAGGAGAGAGACAGAAAAAGAGAGAGAGACAGAGAGAGACAGAGAGAGGGAGAGAGACACAGCTAGACGAGACAGAAAAAGAGAGACAGAGAGACAGAGACAGAGAGAGAGGGAGAGAGATGGAGAGAGACACAGCGAGGAGAGAGACAGAGAAGGAGAGAGAGACAGAGACACAGAGAGGAGAGAGAGACAGAGAGAGAGACTGGGAGAGAAAGAGACAGAGGGAGAGAAAGAGGGAACGAAAAACATTTGATGATTGAGTAGTTGACTTCTCCAGCGCTTAGTACAGTGCTTGGCACATAGTAAGCGCTTAATACCAACATTATTACTAGTCCAGTGCTCTGCACGCAGTAAGCGCTCAATAAATACGATTGAATGAATGAATGAATGAATGAATATTATTATTATGATGATGTAGTGAGCGCTTGGGAGAAGACAAAATAACGGAATTAACGGACACGTTCCCCGCCCACCATGAGCTGTTGGTCGAGAGGGGGAGGCGGACATTAAACTCCCTCCCTCGGGGGTATGTATTGAGCGCTTACTGGGGGCAGAGCACTGTACTAAGCGCTTGGGAGAATCCATTTCCACTTAACGGACACGTTTGTCTGCCCACAACGAGCTGATGGTCTAGGAGGGGAGGCAGACATGAAAATCAATCGATCGGGGGTATGTATCGAGCGCTTACTGAGTGCAGAGCACTGGACTAAGCGCTCGGGAGCGTCTACTACAGCAGAATTAACAGCCATTCATTCAATCGTATTTATTGGGTGCTTACCGTGTGCAGAGCACTGTACTGAACGCCTGGGAGAGTCCAATATAACAGAATTAACGAGAGGACATTAAAATCCATCTGTGGTCTGTGTCGAGCGCTTACTGTGTGCTAAGCGCTCGGGAGAGTCTATTACAGCGGAATTAGAAGACATTCATTCATTCAGTCGTATTTACTGAGCGCTTACTGTGTGCCGAGCACTGAAGCCGACAGTCTTGAGGGGGAGACAGACATGAAAATCAATCAATTCATGGTACTTATTGAGCGCTTACTGGGTGCAGAGCACTGTACTAAGCGGAGCGCTGTACTATATGCCTGGGAGAATCCAACAGAATTTACGACAGACATGAAAATCAATCAGTGCTCTGTACTGAGCACTTACTGAGTGCAGGGCACTGTACTAAGCGCTCGGGAGTGTCTATTACAGCAGAACTAACATTCATTCATTCACTTGTATTTATTGAGCGCTTACTGGGTGCAGAGCACTGAAGCTGATAGTCTAGAGAGACATGGAAATCAATCAACTCATGATACTTATTGAGCGCTTACAGGGTGCAGAGCACTGTACTAAGCGGAGCACTGTACTATGCACTGGGGAGAATCCAATGCAACAGAATTAATGAGAGACAGACATGAGAATCAATCAGTGGTCTGTACTGAGCACTTACTGAGTGCAGGGCACTGTACTAAGCGCTCGGGAGCATCTATTACAGCAGAACTAACATTCATTCATTCACTTGTATTTATTGAGCGCTTACTGGGTGCAGAGCACTAACGCTGATAGTCTAGGGGGGAGACAGACATGAAAATCAATCAATTCATGGTACTTATTGAGCGCTTACAGGGTGCAGAGCACTGTACTAAGCGGAGCACTGTACTGTGCGCTGGGGAGAATCCAATGCAACAGAATTAATGAGAGACAGACATGAGAATCAATCAGTGGTCTGTATTGAGCACTTACGGAGGGCAGAGCACTGCACTAAGCGCTGGGGAGAGTCTATTACAACGGAATTAGCATTCATTCATTCATTCATTCAATCATATTTATTGAGCGCTTACTGTGTGCAGAGCACTGAAGCCGACAGTCTAGAGGGGGAGACAGACATGAAAATCAATCAGTTCATGGTACTTATTGAGCGCTTACAGGGTGCAGAGCACTGTAATAATAATAATAATAATGATGATGGCATTTATTAAGTGCTTACTATGTGCAAAGCACTGTTCTAAGCGCTGGACTGTTCTAAGCGCTCTTGGGAGAGTCTATTACAGAAGAATTAACAGACATTCATTCATTCAGTCAAATCGTATTTATTTGTCAGAGGTCATGGGTTCTAATCCCGGCTCCACCAGTTGTCAGCTGTGTGGCTTTGGGCGAGCCACTTCCCTTCTCTGGGCCTCAGTTCCCTCATCTGCCAAATGGGGATGAAGACTGTGAGCCCCTCGTGGGACCACCTGATCGTCTTGGATCCCCCACCCCAGCGCTTAGAACAGTGCTTGGCACATAGTAAGCGCTTAATAAATGCCGTTATTATTATTATTATAGGAGAGAGAAGGTGGAGAGAGATGAAAAGAGGAGAGAGACAAAGAGGAGAGAGGGGAGTGAAAGAGATGGGAGAGAAAAGATGGAGAGAGAGGAAAGAGACAAAGAGGAGAGAGGTGAAAGAGATTGATGAAGATGAGAGATGGAGAGAGAAAGGAAAGAGGAGAGAGGCAGAGAGGAGAGATGGAGAGAGAAGAGAAAGAGAGAGGAGAGAGAAGGGTGAAAGAAATTGGAGGGAGAGGAAAGAGGAGAGGCAGAGAGAGGAGAGATGGAGAGAGAAATGACAAAGAGGAGAGAGAAGGGTGAAAGAAATAGGAGAGAGAAGATGGGGAGAGATGGAGAGAGAGGAGAGAGACAAAGAGGAGAGAGGGGGTGAAAGAGATTGGAGAGAGAAAATGGAGAGAGACAGAGAGAGACAAAGAGGAGAGTGAGGGTGAAAGAGATAGGAGAGAGAAGAGAGATGGAGAGAGGAGAGAGATAAGAGGAGGAGGGAGAGGGGTGAAAGAGGAGAGAGAAGAGAGATGGAGAGAGGAGAGAGATAAGAGGAAGACAGAGAGGAGAGAGATAAGAGAAAGACAAAGAGGAGAGAGAGAGGGGTGAGATAGGAGAGAGAAGATGGAGAGAGATGGAGAGAGAGACAAAGAGGAGAGAGTGGGGTGAAAGAGATAGGAGAGAGAATATGGAGAGAGATGGAGAGAGACAAAGAGGAGAGAGGGAGGGGTGAAAGAGATAGGAGAGAGAAGAGAGATGGAGGGAGGAGATAAGAGAAAGATAGGAGAGAGATAAGAGAAAGATGGAGAGAGAGGGGTGAGATAGGAGAGAGAAGATGGAGAGAGATGGAGAGAGGAGAGAGACAAAGAGGAGAGATAGAGGGGGTGAAAGAGATAGGAGAGAGAAGAGAGATGGAGAGAGGAGATAAGAGAAAGACAGGAGAGAGATAAGAGAAAGATGGAGAGAGAGGGGTGAGATAGGAGAGAGAAGATGGAGAGAGATGGAGAGAGGAGAGAGACAAAGAGGAGAGAGAGGGGTGAAAGAGATAGATGGGAGAGAAGATGGAAAGAGATGGAGGAGAGAGACAGAGAGAGGAGAGAGACAAAGAGGAGAGAGGGGGTGAAAGAGATAGGAGAGAGAAGAGAGATGGAGAGAGGAGAGAGATAAGAGAAAGACAGAGAGCAGAGAGAGAGGGGTGAGATAGGAGAGAGAAGATGGAGAGAGAGACAAAGGAGAGAGAGGGGTGAAAGAGATAGGAGAGAGAACAGAGATGGAGAGAGGAGATAAGAGAAAGACAGGAGAGAGATAAGAGAAAGATAAAGAGAGAGGGGTGAGATAGGAGAGAGAAGATGGAGAGAGATGGAGAGAGGAGAGAGACAAAGAGGAGAGAGAGAGGGGTGAAAGAGATAGGAGAGAGAAGAGAGATGGAGAGAGGAGAGAGATAAGAGAAAGACAAAGAGGAGAGAGAGGGGGGTGAGATAGGAGAGAGAAGATGGAGAGAGATGGAGAGAGGAGAGAGACAAAGAGGAGAGAGAGAGGGGTGAAAGAGATAGGAGAGAGAAGAGAGATGGAGAGAGGAGAGAGATAAGAGAAAGACAGAGGAGAGAGATAAGAGAAAGACAAAGAGGAGAGAGAGAGTGGTGAAAGAGATAGATGGGAGAGAAGATGGAAAGAGATGGAGGAGAGAGACAGAGAGAGGAGATAGACAAAGAGAGGGGGGTGAAAGAGATAGGAGAGAGAAGATGGAGAGAGATGGAGAGAGGCAGAGAGAGGAGAAAGAAAAAGAGGAGACAGAGGGGGGAAAGAGAAAGGAGAGAGACGATGGGGAGAGAGAGGAGAGAGACAAAGAGGAGAGTGAGGGGTGAAAGAGAGAGGAGAGAGAAGACGGAGAGAGGTGGAGAGAGACACAGAGGGGAAAGACAAAGAGGAGAGAGAGGGGTGAAAGAGACAGATGGAGAGAGAAATAGAGAGAGGAGAGATGGAGAGAGAAATAGAGAGAGGAGAGATGGAGAGAGAAGAGAGACAAAGAGGAGAGAGAATATTGAAAGAGATAGGAGCGAGAAGATGGAGAGAGGAAGGAGACAGAGAGAGGAAAAAGACAAAGAGGAGAGAGAGGGGTGAAAGAGATAGATGGAGAGGGATGGAGAGAGGAAGGAGACACAGAGAGGAGAAAAACAAAGAGGAGAGAGAGGGGTGAAAGAAAAGAGAGAGAAGATGAGAGAGCTGGAGAGAGGAGAGAGACAAAGAGGAGCGAGGAGGGTGAAAGAGAAAGGATGGAGAGAGATGGAGAAAGGAAGGAGACAAAAGAGAGAGGTGAAAGATAGATGAAGGAGAGAGAGGAAAGATGAGAGAGACAAAGAAGAGAGATTGGAGAGAGGAAAAAGGCAAAATGGAGACAGAAGAATGAAAGAGGAGAGATGTAAAGAGATGTAGAAGAATGAAAGAATGAAAGATGGAAAGAGATGTAGAGAGAGGAGAGATGATGGAGAGAGAGGAGAGAGACAAAGAGGAGCGAGGATATTGAAAGAGATAGGAGAGAGAAGATGGAGAGAGATGGAGAGAGACAAAGAGGAAAGAGAGGGGTGAAAGAGATAGATGGGAGAGAAGATGGAGGGAGGAGGGAGACAGAGAGAGGAGAGATGGAGAGAGGCAAAGAGGAGAAAGGGAGGTGAAAGAGATAGATGGGAAAAGAGTGATAATAATAATAATGATGGCATTTATTAAGCGCTTACTATGTGCAAAGCACTGTTCTAAGCGCAAAGTGATGGAGAGAGACAGCGAGAGGAGAGAGGCAGAGAGAGGAGAGATGGAGAGAGAGGAGAAAGACAAAGAGGAGGGGGGGTGAAAGAGACAGAAGAGAGAGATAGAGAGAGGAGAGAGACAAAGCGGAGAGAGAAGGGTGAAAGAGAAAGGAGAGATGGAGAAAGGAAGGAGACAGAGGGGAAAGAAAGAGGAGAGGGGTGAAAGAGAGATGGAGAGGAGAGACAACTAGAAAGCGTTTACCAAATACCACACATAATAATAATAATAATAGCAATTATTAAGCGCTTACTATGTGCCAAGCACTGTTCTAAGCGCTGGGGGGATGCAAGGTGATCAGGTTGTCCCCCGTGGGGCTCACAATCTTCATCCCCATTTTCCAGATGAGGGAGCTGAGGCTCAGAGAGGTGAAGTGATTTGCCCAAGGTCTCACAGCAGACATGTGGCGGAGCTGGGATTCGAACCCATGTCCTTTGACTCCGAAGCCCAGGCTCTTTCCACTGAGCCACGCTGCTTCTCATTGTTGTTATTCATTCATTCATTCATCAGTGGAAAGAGCACGGGCTCTTTCAGTCAGAGTCAGAGGTCCTGGGTTCGAATCCCGGCTCTGCCACACGTCCGCTGGGTGACCTTGGGCAAGTCGCTTAACTCCTCGGAGCCTCAGTTGCCTCATCTGGAAAATGGGGAGGATGACTGTGAGCCCCACGCGGGACAACCTGAGCACCTTGTATCCCCCACCGAGCGCTTAGAACAGCGCTTGGCACAGAGTAAGTGCTTAACAAATGCCGTCATTATTCATCAAATGAATATTATGATATTAATGAATGATCACCTTGTAAATTCCCCAGCGCTTAGAACAGTGCTCTGCACATAGTAAGCGCTTAATAAATGCCATTATTATTATTAAATCGTATTTCTTGAGCGCTTACTGAGTGCAGACTGTGAGCCCACCGTTGGGTAGGGACCGTCTCTATATGTTGCCAACCTGTACTTCCCAATCAATCAATCAATCGTATTTATTGAGCGCTTACTGTGGGCAGAGCACTGTACTAAGCGCTTGGGAAGTCCAAGTTGGCAATATCTAGAGACGGTCCCTACCCAACGTCGGGCTCACAGTCTAGAAAGCGCTTAGTACAGTGCTCTGCACACAGTAAGCGCTCGATAAATACGATTGAATGAATGAATGAATGCAGAACACTGGACTAAACGCTTGGGAGAGGACAAGTCGGCAACAGATAGAGTATATATGTTTGTACATATTTATTACTCTATTTATTTTACTTGTACATATCTATTCTATTGATTTTATTTTGTTAGTATGTTTGGTTTTGTTCTCTGTCTCCCCCTTCTAGACTGTGAACCCACTATTGGGTAGGGACTGTCTCCATATGTTGCCAACTTGTTCTTCCCAAGCGCTTAGTACAGTGCTCTGCGCACAGTAAGCGCTCAATAAATACGATTGATTGATTGATTGATTGATTAGAGATGGTCCTTACCCGACAACGGGCCCACGGTCTAGAAGAGGGAGACAGACAACCAAACAAAACAAGGAGACGGGTGTCAGAGCCATCAGAATAAATGAAATTATAGCTCAATGCACATCATTAATAAAATAGACTACTAAATATGTACAAGTAAAATAAATCGAGGAATACATCTCTACAAATATACACAAGTGCTGTGGGGAGGGGAAGGGAGAGGGCAGAGGGAGGGAAGGAAGAAGAGGAGCAGAGGATAAGAGCCCCTGTATATATGTATATATGTTTGTATGTATGTATTACTCTATTTATTTTATTTGTACATATTTATTACATATTACATTATTATTATTTATTACATATTTTTGTTAATATGCTTTGTTTTGTTCTCTGTCTCCCCCTTCTAGACTGTAAGCCCGCTGTTGGGTAGGGACCATCTCTCTATGTCGCCAACTTGGGCTTCCCAAGCGCTTAGTACAGTGCTCTGCACCCAGTAAGCGCTCAATAAATACGACAATGAAATAAGAGCGGGCTCAGTCTGGAAAGGCTTCCTGGAGGAGGTGAGCTCTCAGTAGGGCTATCTACTATCTATCTAGTACATCCACCTATCTATCTATCCATCCACAATAATTACGGTAAGTAAGCGCTTAAAAAATACCGTAATTATTATGAATGGATAGATAGATGGATGTACTAGATAGTAGCTAGCGCTTACTTTTAAGCGCTTACTATATGTCAAGCGTTCATTCATCCACCCATTCATTCAATCGTATTTAGTGAGCGCTTACTGTGTGCAGAGCACTGTACTAAGCGCTTGGGAAGTACAAGTTGGCAACATAGAGAGACGGTCCCTACCCAACAGCGGGCTCTGTTCTAAGCGCTGGGCCATCTACCCACCCCTCCATCTATCCACCTATTCATTCATTCAGTCGTATTTATCGAGCCCTTACTGTGTGCAGTGCGCTGGACTAAGCGCTTGGAAAGTGCAATTCAGCCATAGAGACAATCCCTGCCCATTCATCTATCCATCTGTCCATTCATTCAATCGTATTTATTGAGCACTTACTGTGTGCAGAGCACTCCATCTATCTATCCATCCATCTATCCATCCATCTGTCCATCCATCGATCCATCTATTCATCTATCAATCTGTCTCTCTATTTCTCCATCTCTCTCTATCCATCCATCAATCTATCCATCTATTCATCCATCTATCCATCTATTTATTCATCTATCCATCCATTTATCCAGCTGTTCATCCATCTATCCATCTATTTATTCATCTATCCATCCATCTATCTATCCATCCATCTATTCATTCATCGATCCATCAGTCTATCACTCTTTTTCTCCACCTCAGTATCCTCTATCCACCCATCCATCCATCCATCCATCCATCCATCCATCCATCCATCCATCCATCCATCCAGCTATCTATCCATCTATTCATCCATTTATCTATCTGTCTATTTATTCATCTATCCATCTATTCACCCATCTACCCATCTATTTATTCATCTATCCATCCATCTATCCATCTATTCAGCCATCTATCCATCAGTCTATCGCTCTATTTCTCCATCATCTATCCACCTATCCATCCATCTATCCATCTATTCATCCATCTATCCATCTATTTATTCATCTATCCATCCATCTATCCATCCGTTCATCCATCTATCCGTCTATTCATCTATCCATCCATCTATTTATCCATCGATCCATCAGTCTATCACTCTTTTTCTCCACCTCTCTATCCTCTATCCACCCATCCATCCATCCAGCTATCTATCCATCTATTCATCCATTTATCTATCTGTCTATTTATTCATCCATCATCCATCCATCCATCTATTCACCCATCTACCCATCTATTTATTCATCTATCCATCCATCTATCCATCCATCTATCTGTCCATCTATCTATCTATCCATCCATCCATCCATCTACCTATCTATTCATCCATCTATCCATCTATTTATTCATCTATCCATCCATCTACCCATCTGTTCATCCATCTATCCGTCTATTTATTCATCTGTCCATCCATCTATTCATCCGATCCATCAGTCTATCACTCTTTTTCTCCACCTCTCTATCCACCCATCCATCCATCCAGCTATCTATCCATCTATCTATCCATCTCTTCATCCATCTATCCATCTATTTATTCATCTATCCATCCATCTATCCATCCGTTCATCCATCTATCCATCTATTCATCTATCCATCCATCTATTTATCCATCGATCCATCAGTCTATCACTCTTTTTCTCCACCTCTCTATCCTCTATCCACCCATCCATCCATCCAGCTATCTATCCATCTATTCATCCATTTATCTATCTGTCTATTTATTCATCCATCCATCCATCCATCCATCTATTCACCCATCTACCCATCTATGTATTCATCTATTCATCCATCTATCTATCCATCCATCTATCTGTCCATCTATCTATCTATCCATCCATCCATCCATCTACCTATCTATTCATCCATCTATCCATCTACTTATTCATCTATCCATCCATCTACCCATCTGTTCATCCATCTATCCGTCTATTTATTCATCTATCCATCCATCTATTCATCCGATCCATCAGTCTATCACTCTTTTTCTCCACCTCTCTATCCACCCATCCATCCATCCAGCTATCTATCCATCTATCCATCTATCTATCCATCTCTTCATCCATCTATCCATCTATTTATTCATCTATCCATCCATCTATCCATCCGTTCATCCATCTATCCGTCTATTCATCTATCCATCCATCTATTTATCCATCGATCCATCAGTCTATCACTCTTTTTCTCCACCTCTCTATCCTCTATCCACCCATCCATCCATCCAGCTATCTATCCATCTATTCATCCGTTTATCTATCGGTCTATTTATTCATCCATCCATCCATCCATCCATCTATTCACCCATCTACCCATCTATTTATTCATCTATCCATCCATCTATCTATCCATCCATCTATCTGTCCATCTATCTATCTATCCATCCACCCATTCATCTACCTATCCATCTATTCATCCATCTATCCATCTATTTATTCATCTATGCATCCATCTATCCATCCGTTCATCCATTTATCCGTCTATTCATCTATCCATCCATCTATTTATCCATCGATCCATCAGTCTATCACTCTTTTTCTCCACCTCTCTATCCTCTATCCACCCATCCATCCATCCAGCTATCTATCCATCTATTCATCCATTTATCTATCTGTCTATTTATTCATCCATCCATCCATCCATCCATCTATTCACCCATCTACCCATCTATGTATTCATCTATTCATCCATCTATCTATCCATCCATCTATCTGTCCATCTATCTATCTATCCATCCATCCATCCATCTACCTATCTATTCATCCATCTATCCATCTACTTATTCATCTATCCATCCATCTACCCATCTGTTCATCCATCTATCCGTCTATTTATTCATCTATCCATCCATCTATTCATCCGATCCATCAGTCTATCACTCTTTTTCTCCACCTCTCTATCCACCCATCCATCCATCCAGCTATCTATCCATCTATTCATCCATTTATCTATCTGTCTATTTATTCATCCATGCATCCATCCATCCATCTATTCACCCATCTACCCATCTATTTATTCATCTATCCATCCATCTATCTATCCATCCATCTATGTGTCCATCTATCTATCTATCCATCCACCCATCCATCTACCTATCCATCTATTCATCCATCTATCCACCTATTTATTCATCTATCCATCCATCTATCCATCCGTTCATCCATCTATCTGTCTATTTATTCATCTATCCATCCATCTATTCATCCATCGATCCATCAGTCCATCACTCTTTTTCTCCACCTCTCTATCCTCTATCCATCCATCCATCCATCCAGCTATCTATCCATCTATTCATCCATTTATCTATCTGTCTATTTATTCATCTATCATCCATCCATCCATCCATCTATTCACCCATCTATCCATCTATTTATTCATCTATCCATCCATCTATCCATCCATTTATCCATCTATTCAGCCATCAGTCTATCGCTCTATTTCTCCATCATCTATCCACCTATCCATCCATTTATCCATCTATCATCATTATCAATCGTATTTATTGAGCGTATTTATTTTAAAAAAGTTTGTGTACACACACACACACACACACACACACGAAACATTTTATCATTTAAAAAAAGTTTGT
>NW_024044869.1:490007-562507 GCF_015852505.1 Tachyglossus aculeatus | reverse complement strand
ATTACTCTATTTATTTATTTATTTATTTATTTATTTATTTATTCATTTATTTATTTATATTTTACTTGGACATATCTATTCTACTTATTTTATTTTGTGAATATGTTTGGTTTTGTTCTCTGTCTCCCTTCCCCACAGCAGCTGTATATGTGTGTATATGTTTGTACATATTTATTACTCTATTTATTCATTTATCTATTTATTTATTTGTCTATTTATTTTACTTGTAAATATCTATTCTATTTATTTTATTTTGTGAATATGTTTGGTTTTGTTCTCCGTCTCCCCCTTCTAGACTGTGAGCCCACCACTGTTGGGTAGGGACCGTCTCTCTATGTTGCCCACTTGGACTTTCCAAGCGCTCAGTCCAGTGCTCTGCACACAGGAAGCGCTCAATAAATACGATTGATTGATTGACTGATTGATTGATTGATTGATGCTGATGGATTCTTGTCCCCCCCCCTTCAGACGAGTGCAACGAGGAGCTTGTGTCCGGCCTGCCTGCGTCGGCCTTCCGCAGCTCCTCCGAGCTGTCGCCCAGCCACGGCCCGGCCTTCGCCAAGCTCAACAGCAGAGAAGGTGACGCGCCCCCCCCCCCCCCCCGCACCCAGCCAAGCCCGCATCGCCCGCCCGTCTGCCCACCCACCCCTCCACCCCTCCATCCCTCCCTCCACCCATCCCTCCCTCCACCCCTCCATCCACCCATCCATCCTCCATCCATCCATCCATCCATCCCTCCATCCATCTGCCCATCCTTGCATCCCTCCATCCACCCCTCTATTCATCCACCCATCCCTCCATCCCTCCATCCCTCCCTTCCTCCCTCCATCCATCCCTCCACCCATTCATTCCTCCATCCCTCCCTCCCTCCATCCCTCCATTCATCCACCCATCCCTCCATCCATCCATCCCTCCATCCCTCCCTCTCTCCCTCCATCCATCCATCCCTCCATCCCTCCCTCTCTCCCTCCATCCATCCCTCCATCCAACCCTCCATCCCTCCATCCCTCCCTCCTTCCCTCCCTCCTTCCCTCCCTCCCTCCATCCATCCCTCCATCCATTCATCCCTCCCTCCCTCCCTCCATCCCTCCATTCATCCACCCATCCCTCCATCCATTCCTCCATCCACTCATCTATCCACCCATCCCTGCCTCCCTCCATCTATCCCTCCATCCATCCACCCATCCCTCCCTCCCTCCCTCCATCCATCCCTCCAACCATCCATCCCTCCATCCATCTATCCCTCCATCCCTCCCTCCATCCATCTATCTCTCCATCCCTCTCTCCCTCCATCCCTCCATCCCTCCCTCCCTCCCTCCATCCCTCCATCCATCTATCCCTCTCTCCATCCTTCCATCCATCTATCCCTCCATCCCTCCCTCCCTCCATCTCTCCATCCCTCCCTCCCTCCATCCCTCCCTCCCTCCCCCATCCCTCCATCCATCCCTCCCTCCCTCCAGCCATCTATCCCTCCATCCCTCCCTCCATCCATCTATCTCTCCATCCCTCTCTCCCTCCATCTCTCCATCCCTCCCTCCCTCCCCCATCCCTCCATCCATCCCTCCCTCCCTCCAGCCATCTATCCCTCCATCCCTCCCTCCATCCATCTATCTCTCCATCCCTCTCTCCCTCCATCCCTCCATCTCTCCATCCCTCCCTCCCTCCATCCCTCCATCCATCTCTCCCTCCCTCCATCCCTCCATCCATCTATCCCTCCTTCCCTCCCTCCATCCCTCCCTCCCTCCATCTCTCCATCCCTCCCTCCCTCCATCCATCCATCCCTCCCTCCCTCCATCCATCTATCCCTCCCTCCATCCCTCCATCCCTCCATCCCTCCATATATATATATATAGCTGCTGTGGGGAGGGGAAGGAGGCGTCTTCTAGACTGTGAGCCCGCTGTCGGGTCTCTGGGGGTTGCCGACTTGGACTTCCCAAGCGCTTAGTACAGTGCCCCGCACGCTGGAGGTGCTCAATAGATACGATTGATTGATTGATTGATTGATGGAGGGTGTTGGGGGGGATGCCCAGTTTGGAGCCCAATTTAACGTCTGTCTTCTTCTGGTCTTCCTCCCCCCGTCTCCCCCATCCTCCCCGGTCCCCAGGTGCTGGTGGCTGGACGCCCCTGGTCTCGGATTCGAGCCAGTGGCTACAGGTGGATCTGGGCCGGAGGATGGAAGTCCGTCGGGTGGCCACCCAAGGGTCCTACGGTAGCCCCCACTGGGTCACCGAGTTCTCCCTCCTGTCCAGCGACGGCGGGACCAACTGGAAAGAGCTCCAGCTGCGGGACGGCCTCGTGGTACGTGTCTTAGACGCCCCTCCGGCCTACTTCCAGAGCGCCCGTCGCGGCCTCCGGGAGGGCCGGTCGCTGGGCCTTCACCGCGGGTGCCCGGGGTTCACGGTCCGGTGTTGGGCCATCGTCCAGTGGGATCGGTTGGGTGTCTAATGCGGGCTGGGGCGCTGTACTGAGCGCCTGGGAGAGGGGCGAGAGATAGGCCCGTCGGTTACGCGTTCTGTGCTCAGTAGTCCTTTGGTGGTTTTTATTGAGCACTTGCCGCCGGCTGGAGCGCTGTATTGAGTGTTTGGGAGAGAGGGGGGCGTTGGTTAAGTGTTTGTATTGTATCTATTGGGTGCCTGCTGCGGGCTGGGGCGCTGTACTGAGCGCCTGGGAGAGGGGCGAGAGATAGGCCCGTCGGTTACGTCTTGAGTGTTCAGTAGTCATTTGGTGGTTTTTATTGAGCACTTGCCGCGGGCTGGAGCGCTGTAGTGAGTGTTTGGGAGAGAGGGGGGCGTTGGTTAAGTGTTCGCATTGTATTTATTGGGCGCTTGCTGCGGGCTGGGGCGCTGTACTGAGCGCCTGGGAGAGGGGCGAGAGATAGGTCCCTAGGTTGCGTGTTCATCGTGAGTGTTCTGTGTTCTGTGTTATTGAGCACTTGCTGCGGGCTGGAGTGCAGCCAGACAACCTGATCACCTTGTATCCCCCCCAGTGCTTAGAACAGTGTTCGGCACATAGTAAGTGCTTAATAAATGCCATCATTATTATTATTATTATTAGAGGGGGGAGACGGAGGGGACGAGAAATAAATAAAATGATAGATGTGGGGGTCAGCGGGGGCGCGGGGCGGGGATGGAGAAAGGGGAAGAGGAGCGGGAGGAGAGGACGGGAGGCCGCAGGCAGGGAAGGCTTCCTGGGGGAGGAGGAGGAGGAGGAAGAGGAGGAGGAGGAGGAAGAGGAGGAGGAGGAGGGAAAGGAGGAGGAAGAGGAAGAGGAGGAGGAGGAAGAGGAGGAAGAGGAGGAGGAGGAGGAGGAGGAAGAGGAGGAGGGAAAGGAGGAGGAAGAGGAGGGGGAGGAGGAAGAGGAGGAGGAGGAGGGAAAGGAGGAGGAGGAAGAGGAGGAGGGAAAGGAGGAGGAGGAAGAGGAGGAGGAGGAGGAGGAGGAAGAGGAGGAGGAGGAGGAGGGAAAGGAAGAGAAGGAGGAGGAGGAGGAGGAGGAGGAGGAGGAGGAGGAGGAGGAGGAGGAGTCCCTTCAATCAGACTGTGAAGGAGGGGAGAGCGATGGTGAGATGGAGGCCCTGGAGAAGGTTGGTGTGAGATGACAGAATCCGGGAAGGCTTCCTGGAGGAGGAAGAGGAGGAGGAGGAGGAGGAGGAGGAGGAGGAGGAGGAGGAGGAGGAGGAGGACGAGGGGAGTGGGATGGTCTTGGGGGTTTAAGGAGGGAGGCCATTGCAGTCCAGAAGCAGGATGGGGGTAAGGGGTCAGTGGTGAGACAGGATGGAGGCCCAGGGAGAAGGTTGGCCATAGAGGGCTCAGTCTGGGGAGGCTTCCTGGAGGAGGAGGAGGAGGAGGGGAGAGGGACGGTCTGGGGGATGGGAGGAAGGAGGGAGGCCCTGCCAGGCCGGAGGCAGGATGGAGGCCGGGGGTCAGAGGGGACAGAGAGGTGATGGAGGCCCGGGGAGAAGGTTGGCGTGAGATGACTTAATCAGGGAAGGCTTCCTGGAGGAGGAGGAGGAGGAGGAGGAGGAGGAGGAGGAGGAGGAGGGGAGAGAGACGGTCTGGGGGATGTGAAGAGGAAGGCCCTGCCAGGTCGGAGGCAGGACGGGGGTCAGGGGTCAGAGGGGACAGAGACGAGACAGAGAGACGCAGAGAGGAGGTTGGCATTGGATGACTTAATCAGGGAAGGCTTCCTGGAGGAGGAGGAGGAGGAGGAGGAGGGGAGAGGGACGGTCTGGGGGGTTTGAGGAGGGAGGCCATGGCAGGCCAGAGGCAGAATGGAGGCCGGGGGTCGGCGGGGAGAGAGACGGGATGGAGGTCCAGGGAAAAGGTTGGCGTGAGGGGGCTCAGTCAGGGAAGGCTTCCTGGAGGAGGAGGAGGAGGAGGAAGAAGGAAGAGGGGATGGGAGGAGGGAGGCCGTTGCAGGCCGGAGGCGAAGGTTGGCGTCAGAAGAGCACGTTAGAAGAGGAAGAGGTTAGAGAAGCAGCGTGGCTCAGTGGAAAGAGCCCGGGCTTCGGAGTCCGAGGTCCTGGGTTCAAATCCCGACTCCACCACGTGTCAGCTGGGTGACCTTGGGCCAGTCACTTCACTTCTCTGGGCCTCAGTTCCCTCCTCTGTCCAATGGGGATGAAGACCGGAAGCCCCCCGGGGGACAACCTCATCACCTTGCAATCTCCCCAGCGCTTAGAACAGTGCTGAGCACCGAGTAGGCGCTTAATACGCGCCATCGTTATAAGAGCGGAGGGTGCGGGCTGTATTAGACGATCAGGGAGGCGGGGGCCGAGGGGATGGACGGCTCGAAACCCGACGGCGCCGAGCTTCTGGTGGACGGGGGGTCTCCAGGAGGGGCCTGACGTGTCCTGAACGCCTGCTGTGTGCAAGAGGACTGTACTAAGCGCCGGAGAGCGTCCAATACGACGCCAAAGAGACCCATCCCCTGCCCACAGCGAGCTCACGGCCTAGAGGGGGGAGACAGACATGGCTATAACTAACTTAATAATGATGGCATTTATTATATGTTGCCAACTTGTACTTCCCAAGCGCTTAGTACAGTGCTCTGCACCCAGTAAGCGCTCAATAAATACGATTGATTGATTGATTGATTGATTAAGCGCTTACTATGACTGTGAGCCCACTGTTGGGTAGGGACCGTCTCTATATATTGCCAATTTGTCCTTCCCAAGCGCTTAGTACAGTGCTCTGCACATAGTAAGCGCTCAATAAATACGATTGATGATGACGATGATGTGCCAAGCACTGTTCTAAGCGCTGGGGAGGTTACAAGGTGATCAGGTTGTCCCATGGGGGGCTCACGGTCTTCATCCCCATTTTCCAGATGAGGGAACTGAGGCCCAGAGAAGGGAAGGGACTTGCCCGAAGTCGCCCAGCTAAGTGGCGGAGCCGGGATTTGAACCCAGGACCTCCGACTCCGAAGCCCGGGCTCTTTCCACTGAGCCACGCTGCTTCTCAATAAATAAATTAATTAATAAATTACTTAATACCCTAATAAATTAAAGCAGATGGTGAGGAGTTTCTGTTGGATGTGGAGATGGGCAACCGCCGGAAGACCTTGGGGGGGTGACATGTACTGAACGCAGCGCTTGGCACATAGTAAGCGCTTAACAAATATCATCGTTATTCATTATTATTATTATTATTAATGCCCTAATAAATTAAAGCAGATGGTGAGGAGTTTCTGTTGGATGTGGATGTGGGCAACCGCCGGAAGGCCTTGGTGGGGGTGGGGGTGACACGTACTGAACGCAGCGCTTGGCACATAGTAAGCGCTTAACAAATACCATCGTTATCCATTATTATTATTATTATTATTATTATTATTATTATTGCTGAAGGTTTTCGCCTCAAAATGACGCGGGCCACGGTGGAGGGAAGGACGGGCTGGAGTGGGGAGAGGCGGGAGGTCGGAGAGGAGTCCAGTACAGTCACCCAAACGGGAGAGGAGGTGGGATTGGGTGGGCAGAGGAGTGTGTTGAACGCTGGGGAGAGTCCAATAGGCTGTGGATGGCTTTTCATGGGGGAATAGGGAATTATTTCCTGTCTTTCCCTCTGTCTCTCTCCTCTTTCTCTCTGTCTCTCCTGTCTCTCTCTTTTTATCTCCCCCCCCTTGGCCCTCTGTCTCTGTCCTTCTTTCTCTCTGTCTCTCTCTTTTTATCTCACCCCCTTTGCCCTCTGTCTCTGTCCTTCTTTCTCTGTCTCTCTCCTCTTTCTCTCTCTGTCTCTCCTGTCTCTCTCCTTGTATCTCCCCCCCTTGGCCCTCTGTCTCTGTCCTTCTTTCTCTGTCTCTCTCCTCTCTCTGACTGTCTCTCTCTTTTTATCTCCCCCCCTTGGCCCTCTGTCTCTGTCCTTCTTTCTCTGTCTCTCTCCTCTTTCTCTCTGTCTCTCTCTTTTTATCTCCCCCCCTTGGCCCGCTGTCTCTGTCCTTCTTTCTCTGTCTCTCTCCTCTTTCTCTCTGTCTCTCCTGTCTCTCTCCTTTTATCTCCCCCCTTGGCCCTCTGTCTCTGTCCTTCTTTCTCTCGGTCTCTCTCTTTTTATCTCCCCCCTTGGCCCTCTGTCTCTGTCCTTCTTTCTCTGTCTCTCTCCTCTTTCTCTCTGTCTCTCCTGTCTCTCTCCTTTTATCTCCCCCCTTGGCCCTCTGTCTCTGTCCTTCTTTCTCTCGGTCTCTCTCTTTTTATCTCCCCCCTTGGCCCTCTGTCTCTGTCCTTCTTTCTCTGTCTCTCTCCTCTTTCTCTCTGTCTCTCCTGTCTCTCTCTTTCTATCTCCCCCCCCTTGGCCCTCTGTCTCTGTCCTTCTTTCTCTCTGTCTCTCTCTTTTTATCTCCCCCCCTCGGCCCTCTGTCTCTGTCCTTCTTTCTCTGTCTCTCTCTGACTGTCTGTCTCTGTCTGTGTCTCTTCTCTCTGTCTCTGTCTCTCTCAGCCGCTCTCTGTCCTCTCCATCTCTCTGTATGTCTCTCAGTCTGTCTCTCTATCTCTGCCCCTCCGTTTGCCTTTCTTAGTCTCTCATCTCTGGGTCTCTGGGTCTCTCTGTCTCTGTACATCTCTGTGCCTCATCCCTGTCTCTCAGCCTGTCTCTGTGTGCCTCATCTCTGTCTCTCAGCCTGTCTCTGTGTCTCAGCCTCTCTCTGTCTCTGTGTGTCTCTGTCTCTCTCTGTGTCTCTGTGCCTCATCTCTGTCTCTCAGCCTGTCTCTGTGTCTCTGTGCCTCATCCCTGTCTCTCAGCCTGTCTTTGTGCCTCAGTCTCCCTCTGTGTCTCTATCTCTCAGCCTGTCTCTCTGTGTCTGTGTCTCTCCCTGTGTCTCTGTGCCTCATCCCTGTCTCTCAGCCTGTCTCTGTGCCTCAGTCTTCCTCTGTGCCTCATCTTTGTCTCTCATCTCTGTCTCTCATCCTGTCTCTGTGCCTCAGTCTCTCTCTGTCTCTCTCTGTGTCTCTGTGCCTCATCTGTCTCTCAGCCTGTCTCTGTGCCTCAGTCTCTCTCTGTCTCTCTGTCTCTCTCTGTATCTCTGTGCCTCATCTCTGTCTCTGTGTCTCAGTTTCCCTCTGTGTCTCTGTCTCTGTGTCTCTGTGCCTCATCTCTGTCTCTCAGCCTGTCTCTGTGCCTCAGTCTCCCTCTGTGTCTCTCAGCCTGTCTCTGTTCCTCGGTCTCCGTCTGTGTCTCTGTCTGTCTCTCTCTGTGTCTCTGTGCCTCATCTCTGTCTCTCAGCCTGTCTCTGTGCCTCAGTCTCTCTCTGTGTCTCTGTCTGTATGTCTCTGTGCCTCATCCCTGCCTCTCAGCCTGTCTCTGTGCCTCAGTCTCCCTCTGTGTCCCTGTCTCTCAGCCTGTCTCTGTGCCTCAGTCTCTATCTGTCTCTGTGTCTCTGTGCCTCATCCCTGTCTCTCAGCCTGTCTCTGTGCCTCAGTCTACTTCTGTGTCTCTGTCTGTCTCTCTCTGTGTCTCTGTGCCTCATCTCTGTCTCTCTGCCTGTCTCTGTGCCTCAGTCTCTGTCTCTCTCTGTGTCTCTGTGCCTCATCCCTGTCTCTCAGCCTGTCTCTGTGCCTCAGTCTCCCTCTGTGTCTCTGTCTCTCAGCCTGTCTCTCTGTCTCTGTGTCTCTGTGCCTCATCCCTGTCTCTCAGGCTGTCTCTGTGCCTCTGTGCCTCATCTGTGTCTCTCATCTCTGTCTCTCAGCCTGTCTCTGTGCCTCAGTCTCTTTCTGTCTCTCTGTCGCTCTCTGTATCTCTGTGCCTCATCTCTGTCTCTCAGCCTGTCTCTGTGCCTCAGTCTCCCTCTGTGTCTCTGCCTCTCAGCCTGTCTCTGTGCCTCAGTGTCCCTGTGTCTCTGTCTCTCTGTCTCTCTCTGTGCCTCATCTGTCTCTTAGCCTGTCTCTGTGCCTCAGTCTCCCTCTGTGTCTCTGTCTGTCTCTCTGTGTCTCTGTGCCTCATCTGTCTCTCAGCCTGTCTCTGTGCCTCAGTCTCCCTCTGTGTCTCTGTCTCTCAGCCTGTCTCTGTGTCTCTGTGCCTCATCCCTGTCTCTCAGCCTGTATCTGTGCCTGTCTCCCTCTGTGTCTCTGTCTCTCTCTCTGTGTCTCTGTGCCTCATCCCTGTCTCTCTCCCTCTGTGCCTCAGTTTCCCTCTGTGTCTCAGTCTCTCTCTGTGTCTCTGTGCCTCATCTCTGTCTCTCAGCCGGTCTCTGTGCCTCAGTCTCTTTCTGTCTCTGTGTGTCTCTGTCTCTCTCTGTATCTCTGTGCCTCATCGCTGTCTCTGTGCCTCAGTTTCCCTCTGTGTCTCTGTCTCTCTGTGCCTCATCCCTGTCTCTCAGCCTGTCTCTGTGCCTCAGTCTCCCTCTGTGTCTCTGTCTCTCTCTGTGTCTCTGTGCCTCAGTTTCCCCCTGTGTCTCTGGGGGGCTGCAGGTGACGTCACCCTCCCCGTCCCCCTCCCCCCCCCACTGTCGCCCCCTGCAGGCCTTCCCGGGAAACGTGAAGGCGGACAGCGTGTTGCAGCAGGTGTTTTCCCCGGCGGTCCGGACCCGCCTGCTCCGCCTGGTCCCCCTGGGCTGGCACCGGCAGATCGGGCTGAGGCTGGGCCTCTTCGGCTGCGCCTTCCGTGAGCGCCCCTCCCTTACTTACTGAGCGCCCCCCCGCCCTGGGCCCGGCGCTGTGCTGAGCGCTGCCGACAGCCCAGACCAGCCCCCCGCCACCTCACCGCCTAGACCGGGGCGGGGGACGGGGATCATCCCTCCATCCATCCCTCCATCCCTCCATCCATCCATCCATCCATCCATCCATTCAATCGTACTTATTGAGCGCTTACTGTGTGCAGAGCACTGTACTATGCGCTTTGGAAGTACGAGTCGGCAACATACAGATCCATCCATCCATCCATCCCTCCATCCATCCATCCATCCATCCATCCATCCATCCATCCAATCGTACTTATTGAGCACTTACTGTGTGCAGAGCACTGTACTAAGCGCTTGGGAAGTACGAGTCGGCAACATACAGAGCCATCCATCCATCCATCCATCCATCCATCCATTCAGTCATACTTATTGAGCGCTTACTGTGTGCAGAGCACTGTACTAAGTGCTTGGGAAGTATGAGTTGGCGACATACAGATCCATCCATCCAACCATCCATCCATCCATCCATCCATTCATCCATCCATCCATCCATTCATTCATATTTATTGAGCGCTTACTGTGCGCAGAGCACTGTACTAAGCGCTTGGGAAGTACGAGTCGGCAACATAGAGATCCATCCATCCATCCATCCATCCATCCATCCATCCATCCATTCAATCGTACTTATTGAGCGCTTACTGTGTGCAGAGCACTGTACTAAGCACTTGGGAAGTACGAGTCGGCAACATACAGATCCATCCATCCATCCATCCATCCATCCATCCATTCAATTGTACTTATTGAGCGCTTACTGTGTGCAGAGCACTGTACTAAGCACTTGGGAAGTACGAGTCGGCAACATACAGATCCATCCATCCATCCATCCATCCATCCACCCATTCATTCAATTGTATTTATTGAGCACTTACTGTGTGCAGAGCACTGTACTAAGCGCTTGGGAAGTACGAGTCAGCAACATACATTTCCATCCACCCATCCATTCATTCATTCAATCGTATTTATTGAGCACTTACTGTGTGCATTGCACTGTACTAAGCGCTTGGGAAGTACGAGTCGGCAACATACAGATCCATCCATCCATCCATCCATCCATCCATCCATCCATCCATCCATCCATTCCATCATATTTATTGAGCGCTTACTGTGTGCAGAGCACTGGACTAAGTGCTTGAGCAGTACGAGTCAGCAACATACATATCTACCCATTCATCCATCCATCCATCCAGTCATTCATTCAATCGTATCTATTGAGCGCTTACTGTGTGCAGAGCACTGGACTAAGCGCTTGGGAAGTACGAGTCGGCAACACAGAGATCCATCCATCCATCCATCCATCCATCCATCCATCCATCCATCCATTCAATTGTACTTATTGAGCGCTTACTGTGTTCAGAGCACTGTACTAAGCGCTTGGGAAGTACGAGTTGGCAACATACAGAGCCATCCATCCATCCATCCATCCATTCATTCATTTAATTGTATTTATTGAGCGCTTACTGTGTGCAGAGCACTGTACTAAGCGCTTGGGAAGTACGAGTCGGCAACATACAGATCCATCATCCATTCATTCATTTAATTGTATTTATTGAGCGCTTACTGTGTGCAGAGTACTGTACTAAGCGCTTGGGAAGTACAAGTCGGCAACATACAGATCCATCCATCCATTCATTCACTTAATTGCATTTATTGAGCGCTTACTCGTGCACAGCCCTGTGCTAAGCGCTGGGGAGAGTCCACTACAACACCAAGCAGGCCCCCTCTCTGCCCGCCGCGAGCTCACAGTCTAGATGGGGGCGGCCATCCATCCATCCATCCATCCATCCATCCATCCATCCATCTGGCGGGGCTATTTATTGAGCACCCCCAGTGCTCACAGCTCTCTGCTGGACGCCTCCTCTCGCAGGCAGAGCGCTGTGCGGGGCGTCTACCGTGACTCGCTTTCCCCCCTCCTCTCCCCCCATCCCAGGATCAGACGTGGCCCAGCTGGACGGGACGGGGCGTCTAGTCTACCACCCGGCCGTGGCCCGGCCCGGCCCCTGCCCTCCGTCCATCACACTCCACTTCAAGACGCTGCAGGCCCAAGGCCTCCTGCTCTCCGGGGCCGGTCTCACCCTGGGCCTTTCCCGAGGCCGCCTCGGCCTCCTCCTCCGGGCAGGTAACCGGGCTTTCCCTCATCCGCGCTCTGCGGCCTTGCTTCCTTCCCGCTCGCTTTTTTGCGCTTCCTCGCTCGGTTCCGGTCATTAATTTTTCCCGGTTTTTGGCTTTTCCTCGTTTGAGTCGTCCTGTTTGCTCCCATTTTTCGCTTTTCCTTGTTTGCTCCATCCTGACTATTTGTTCTAGTTTTTTTTTTTGCACTTCCTCGGTTGGTTTGTTCCCATTTTTTGCCTTTCCTTGTTTAGTTCATCCTGTTTATTTGTTCCAGTTTCTTTGCGCTTCCAAGCTCGGTTTGGGTTGTTGATTTGTTCCCATTTTTTGCCTTTCCTTCTTTAGTCCGTCCTATTCTAGTTTTTTGCGCTTCCTTGCTCAGTTTGGGTTGTTGATTTGTTCCCATTTTTTGTCTTTCCTTCTTTGGTTCGTCCTGTCTATTTGTTCTAGATTTTTTGCACTTCCTCCCTCAGTTTGGGTTGTTGATTTGTTCCCATTTTTTGCCTTTCCTTCTTTGGTTCGTCCTGTCTATTTGTTCTAGTTTTTTGTGCTTCCTCGCTCAGTTTGGGTTGTTGGTTGGTTCCCATTTTTTGCTTTTCCTTGTTTGGTTCGACCTGTCCATTTGTTCTAGATTTTTTGCGCTTCCTCGCTCAGTTTGGGTTGTTGGTTTGTTCCAATTTTTTGCCTTTCCTCGTTTAGTTCATCCTGTTTATTTGTTCTAGCTTCTTTGCGCTTCCAAGCTCAGTTTGGGTTGTTGATTTGTTCCCATTTTTTGCCTTTCCTTCTTTGGTCCATCCTATTTGTTCTAGTGTTTTGTGCTTCCAAGCTCAGTTTGGGTTGCTGATTTGTTCCCATTTTTTGCCTTTCCTTCTTTGGTCCGTCCTATTTGTTCTAGTTTTTTGCACTTCCAAGCTCAGTTTGGGTTGTTGATTTGTTCCCATTTTTTGCCTTTCCTTCTTTGGTCTGTCCTATTTGTTCTAGTTTTTTGCGCTTCCAAGCTCAGTTTGGGTTGTTGATTTGTTCCCATTTTTTGTCTTTCCTTCTTTGGTCCATCCTGTCTATTTGTTCTAGTTTTTTTGCACTTCCTCGCTCGGTTTGGGTTGCTGATTTGTTCCCATTTTTTGCCTTTCCTTCTTTGGTCCGTCCTATTTGTTCTAGTTTTTTCACGCTTCCTCGCTCAGTTTGGGTTGTTGATTTGTTCCCATTTTTTGCCTTTCCTTCTTTGGTCCATCCTGTTTATTTGTTCTAGTTTTTTGCGCTTCCAATCTCAGTTTGGGTTGCTGATTTGTTCCCATTTTTTGCCTTTCCTTCTTTGGTCCGTCCTGTCTATTTGTTCTAGTTTTTTGTGCTTCCAAGCTCAGTTTGGGTTGATGATTTGTTCCCATTTTTTGCCTTTCCTTCTTTGGTCCGTCCTGTCTATTTGTTCTAGTTTTTTGTGCTTCCAAGCTCAGTTTGGGTTGATGATTTGTTCCCATTTTTTGCCTTTCCTTCTTTGGTCCGTCCTGTCTATTTGTTCTAGTTTTTTGTACTTCCACGCTCAGTTTGGGTTGTTGATTTGTTCCCATTTTTTGCCTTTCCTTGTTTGGTTCGTCCTATTTGTCCTAGTTTTTTTGCACTTCCTCGCTCGGTTTGGGTTGTTGATTTGTTCCCATTTTTTGCCTTTCCTTCTTTGGTCCGTCCTGTCTATTTGTTCCAGATTTTTTGCGCTTCCTCGCTCAGTTTGGGTTGTTGATTTGTTCCCATTTTTTGCCTTTCCTTCTTTGGTCCGTCCTGTCTATTTGTTCTAGTTTTTTGTGCTTCCTCGCTCGGTTTGGGTTGTTGGTTTGTTCCCATTTTTTGCCTTTCCTTGTTTGGTTCGTCCTATTGTCCTAGTTTTTTTGCACTTCCTCGCTCGGTTTGGGTTGTTGGTTTGTTCCAATTTTTTGCCTTTCCTTGTTTAGTTCATCCTGTTTATTTATTCTAGTTCTTTTGTGCTTCCTCGCTCAGTTTGGGTTGTTGATTTGTTCCCATTTTTTGCCTTTCCTTCTTTGGTTCGTCCTGTCTATTTGTTCTTGTTTTTTTGTACTTCCTCGCTCAGTTTGGGTTGTTGATTTGTTCCCATTTTTTGCCTTTCCTTCTTTGGTCCGTCCTGTCTATTTGTTCTAATTTTTTGCGCTTCCACGCTCAGTTTGGGTTGTTGATTTGTTCCCATTTTTTGCCTTTCCTTCTTTGGTCCGTCCTGTCTATTTGTTCTAGTTTTTTGCGCTTCCTCGCTCAGTTTGGGTTGTTGATTTGTTCCCATTTTTTGCCTTTCCTTGTTTGGTTCGTCCTGTTTGTTTGTTCTAGATTTTTTGTGCTTCCTCGCTCAGTTTGGGTTGTTGATTTGTTCCCATTCTTTGCCTTTCCTTCTTTGGTCCGTCGTATTTGTTCTAGTTTTTTGCACTTCCACGCTCAGTTTGGGTTGTTGATTTGTTCCCTTTTTTTGCCTTTCCTTCTTTGGTCCGTCCTGTCTATTTGTTCTAGTTTTTTGTGCTTCCAAGCTCAGTTTGGGTTGATGATTTGTTCCCATTTTTTGCCTTTCCTTCTTTGGTCCGTCCTGTCTATTTGTTCTAGTTTTTTGCACTTCCACGCTC
The DNA here is from genome assembly GCF_015852505.1 of Tachyglossus aculeatus. Lineage (NCBI taxonomy): Eukaryota > Metazoa > Chordata > Mammalia > Monotremata > Tachyglossidae > Tachyglossus > Tachyglossus aculeatus. Next base: position 548,630 of record NW_024044869.1, on the reverse strand, counting down.
AGTTTGGGTTGTTGATTTGTTCCCATTTTTTGCCTTTCCTTGTTTGGTTCGTCCTATTTGTCCTAGTTTTTTTGCACTTCCTCGCTCGGTTTGGGTTGTTGATTTGTTCCCATTTTTTGCCTTTCCTCCTTTGGTCCATCCTGTCTATTTGTTCTAGATTTTTTGCGCTTCCTCGCTCAGTTTGGGTTGCTGATTTGTTCCCATTTTTTGCCTTTCCTTCTTTGGTCCGTCCTATTTGTTCTAGTTTTTTGCGCTTCCAAGCTCAGTTTGGGTTGTTGATTTGTTCCCATTTTTTGCCTTTCCTTCTTTGGTTCATCCTGTCTGTTCTAGTTTTTTGCGCTTCCTCGCTCAGTTTGGGTTGTTGGTTTGTTCTCATTTTTTGCCTTTCCTTCTTTGGTTCGTCCTGTCTATTTGTTCTAGTTTCTTTGCGCTTCCACGCTCAGTTTGGGTTGTTGGCTTGTTCCAATTTTTTGCCTTTCCTTGTTTGGTTCATCCTATTTGTTCTAGATTTTTTGTGCTTCCTCGCTCAGTTTGGGTTGTTGATTTGTTCCCATTTTTTGCCTTTCCTTCTTTGGTCCGTCCTGTCTATTTGTTCTAGTTTTTTGCACTTCCTCGCTCGGTTTGGATTGTAGATTTGTTCCCATTTTTTGCCTTTCCTTCTTTGGTCTGTCCTGTCTATTTGTTCGAGTTTTTTGTGCTTCCAAGCTCAGTTTGGGTTGTTGGTTTGTTCCAATTTTTTGCCTTTCCTTGTTTGGTTCTTCCTGTCTATTTGTTCTAGTTTCTTTGCACTTCCTTGCTCAGTTTGGGTTGTTGATTTGTTCCAATTTTTTGCCTTTCCTTGTTTAGTTTGTCCTGTTTGTTCTAGTTTCTTTGCGCTTCCTTTCTCGGTTTGGGTTGTTGATTTGTTCCAATTTTTTGCCTTTCTTTGTTTAGTTCGTCCTGTTTATTTGTTCTAGTTCTTTTGCGCTTCCTCACTCGGTTCGGGTTGTTGGTTTGTTCTAGTTTTTTGCTTTTCCTTTTTTGAGTCGTCCTGTTGGTTTGTTCTAGTTATATTTTGCGCTTCCTCATTGGGTTCGGGTAGTTCGTTTGTTCTAGTTTGTTGCTTTTCCTTGTTTGAGTTATCCTGTTTGTTCCAATTTTTTGCTTTTCCTTGTTTGGTTTGTCCTGTTTCTTCCAATTTTTTGCTTTTCCTTGTTTGGTTCATCCTGTTTGTTCCAATTTTTTGCTTTTCCTTGTCTGGTTCTTGCTGTTTGTTCTGTTTTTTTTGCACTTCCTCGCTCGGTTCCGGTTGTTTGTTCTGTTTTTTTTGCTTTTCCTTGCTGGGTTGGGGTTGTTGGTTTGTTCCAATTTTTGACTTTTCCTTGTTTGGTTCCTGCTGTTTGTTTGTTCCACCTTTTTTGTGCTTCCTCGCTTGGTTTGGGTTGTTGGTTTGTTCTAGTTTTTTGCTTTTCCTTGTTTGAGTCGGGATGGTTGTTTGTTTTAGTTTCTGTTGCACTTCCTCACTTGGTTTGGGTTGTTCTAATTTTTTGCTTTTCCTTGTTTGATTCCTGCTGTTTGTTTGTTCCACTTTTTTTGCGCTTCCTCGCTAGTTTTTTGCTTTTCCTTGTTTGAATCGTCCTGTTTGTTCCAATTTTTGGCTTTTCCTTGTTTGGTTCCTGCTGTTTGTTTGCTCCACTTCTTTTGTGCTTCCTCGCTCTGTTCATGCTGTTGGTTTGTTCTAGTTTTTTGCTTTTCCTTGTTTGAATGGGGATGTTTGTTTCTTCTAGTTTCTTTTGCACTTCCTTGCTCAGTTCGGGCTATTTATTCTGGTTTTTTGCTTTTCCTTGTTTGGTTCATGCTGTTTGTTCCATCTTTTTTGCACTTCCTTGCTCAGTTCGGGTTGTTTGTTTGCACTTCCTTGTTCCGTTCAGTTTCTTCGTTTGCTCTGGGTTTCTTGCTATTCCTTGTTTGAGTCCTCCTGTTTGTTTGTTCTAGTTTATTATTTGTGCTTCCTCATTGGTTTCGTGTTGTCTGTTCTAGTTTTTTTGCTTTTCCTTGTTTGAGTCGTCCTGTTTGTTCTAGTTTTTGGATTTTTGTGCTTCCTTGCTCTGTTTGGGTTGTTCGTTTGTTCTGTTTATTTGGCATTTCCTTGTTTGAGTTCGGGCTGTTTGTTTGTTCCACTATTTTGGAGCTTCCTTGCTTGGTGCGGGTTGTTTGTTGGTTCTGGTTTTGTTTTGCTTTTCCTTGTTTGATTCATGCTGTTTGTTCAAGTTTCTTTTGCGCTTCCTCACTCATTCTTCCTCCTCCTTTTTCTTCTTGTTCTTCTCCTCCATCTTTTCTTGTTCTTGTTGCTCTCCTTCCTCCTCCTCCTTCTTTTTCTTCCTGTTCTTCTCTCCCCCTTCTTCCTTCTCCTTATTCTTTTTGTTCATCTTCTTCTTGTTCTTGCGCTTCCTCACTCATCATGTTTGTTTGTTCCGATCTTTTGCTTTTCCTTGTTTGGTTCGTGCTGTTTGTTTGTTCTAGGTTTTTGGCTTTTCCTTGTTTGATTCATGCTGTTTGTTTGTTCCACTTTTTTTTGGAGTTTCCTTGATCGGTTTGGGTTGTTTGTTCTGGTTTTTTTGCTTTTCCTTGTTCGATTCGTGCTGTTTGTTTGTTCTAGTTTTGTTGCACTTCCTCGCTTGGTTTGGCTTGTTGGTTTGTTCTGGCTTTTTTGCACTTCCTTACTTGGTTTGTGTTGTTTGTTATGTTTCCTTCCTCAGTGTCTTCTTCCCCCCCCCCCTCCTCCTTCTTCTCCTTCTTCTCCTTCTCCTCCTCCTCCCTATTCTTCTCCTCCTCCTCCTCCTCCTTTTCCTCCTACTCCTTTTTCTTCTTCTCCTCCTCCTCCTTCTCCTCCTCTTCCTCCTCCTTTTTCTTTTTCTTCTCGTCCTCCTCTACTTCTTTTTCTCCTCCTCCTCTTCCTCCTTCTCCTTTTTCTTCTTCTCCTCCTCCTCTCCTCCTCCTCCTCTTCCTCCTCCTTTTACTTTTTCTCCTCCTCCTCCTCCTTCTACTTCTTTTTCTTCTTCTCCTCCTCCTCTCCCTCTTCCTCCTCCTCCTTCTTTTTCTACTTGTTCTTCTCCTCCATCTTTTCTTGTTCTTGTTGTTCTTCCCCTTCCTCTTCCTCCTTCTTTTTCTTCCTGTTCTTCTCTCCTCCTTGTTCCTTCTCCTTATTCATTTTGTTCATCATCTTCTTGTTCTTCTCTCCTCTTTTGCTTCTTCTTTTTCTTTTTCATCTTCTTGTTCTCCTCCTCTTCTCCTCCTCTCCCTCCTCCTTCCTCCTCTTCTCTTCTCGTTCCTCTTGTTCTTCTCTCCTCCTCCCCTTCTTCTATTTCTTCTTCTCTTGTTTCTGTTTCTTCTTCTTGTTCTCCTCCTCTCCCTCCTCCTCCTCCTTTCTCTTCTTCTCTTCTTTTCCTCTTCTTCTTCTTCTTCTTCTTTTCTTGTTCCACCTGTTCTTCTCTCCTCTTCTTCTTTTCTTCTTTATCTTCTCTTCTTGTTCCACCTGTTCTTCTCTCCTCCTTTTCTTCTTCTTTTCTTCTCTTCTTCCTATCTCTCTTCTTATCTCTCTTCTTCTTGTTCCTCTTCTTCTTCTTCTTCCTCTTCCTCTTCCTCTTCTTCTTCTTCTTCTTCTTCTTCTTCTTCTTCTTCTTCTTCTTCCTCTTCTTCTTCCCTCCTCCTCCTCCTCCTCCTCCTTCTCTTCACCTTTTTCTTCTCCTTCCTTTCTTATCTTCTCTCTCTTCTTCTCTTTTTCTCCTCTTCTTGTTCCTCCTGCTCTTCTCTCCTCCTTCTCTTCTTCTTTTCTTCGTCCTCTTCTTGTTCCTCTTGTTCTTCTCTCCTTCTTTTCTTCTTTTCTCCTCTTCTTCTTATCTTCTTCTTGTTCCTCTTGTTCTTCTCTCCTCCTTCCCCTTTTTCTTCTTTCTTGTCTTTTCTTCTCTTTCTTCTTCTTCTTGTTCCTCTTTTTCTTCTCTCCTCCTCCTCCTCCTCTTTTCTTGTTCTCTCCTCTTTCTCCTCCTCCTTCTCATTCTCCTTTTCCTCCTCTTCTCCTTATTGTTGTTGTTCTTCTCCTTCCTCCTCCTCCTCCTTTTTCTTCCGTTCTTCTCCTCTTTTCTTGTTTCTTTCCTCCTTTTTCCTTCTCTTTATTCTTTTATGTTCATCATCTTCTTGTTCTTCTCCCCTCTTTTTCTCCTTGTTCTTTTTCTTCTTCTCCTGCTCCTTCTTTCCCTGCTCTTCCTTCTTCCTCTTCTTCTCTTGTTGTTACTCTTGTTGCTCCGGCCTCCTCCTTCTTCTTCTCTTCTTTCTCTTGTCTTGCCTCTTTTTCTTCTTGTTCTCTCCTCTTTTTCTTCTTCTTCTTGTTCTCCTCCTCTTCTCCTCCTCTCCCTCCTCCTCCTTTTCCTCTTCTCTTCTTGTTCCTCTTGTTCTTCTCTCCTCCTCCTCCTTCTTCTCTTCTTTTTCTTCTCTTTCTTCTTTTTCTTCCTCTTCCTTTTCTTCTCTTCTTGTTCCTCCTCTTCTCCTCTCCTTCTTTTCTTCTTCTTCCTCGTCTTCTCTTCTTGTTCCTCTTGATCTTCTCTCCTCTTCCTGCTTTTCTTATTTTCTTCCTCTTGTTCTTTTCCCCTTCTCCCTCTTCTTCTCTTCTTGTTCCTCTTGTTTGTCTCCTCCTCCTCCTCCTCTTCTTCTTTTCTTCTTGTTCTTCTCTCCTCCTCCTCCTTCTTCTTCATCTTTTTCTTCTTCTTTTCTTATCTTCTTCGTCTTCTCTTTTTCTCCTCTTCTTGTTCCTCTTGTTCTTCTCTCCTCCTTTTCTTCTTTTCTTCTCTTCTTCTTATCTCTCTTCTTGTTGTTCCTCATGTTCTCTCCTCCTCCTTCTTTTTCTTCTCTTTCTTCTTCTTTTCTTCTCTTCTTGTTCCTTTTTCTCCTCCTCCTCCTCCTCCTCTTTTCATGTTCTTCCCTCCTCCTTTTTCCTTCTTCTCTCCTCCTCCTTTTCTTTTTCTTTTCTTTCTTCTTGTTCCTCTTGTTCTTTTCTCCTCCTCCTCCTCTTTTCTTGTTCTTCTCTCCTAATTCTTCCTTCTCTCCTCCTCCTCCTTTTCTTTTCCTTTTCTTCTTCTTTTCTCTTCTTTTCTCTTCTTCTTATTCCTCTTGTTCTTCTCTCCTCCTCCTTTTTCTTCTCTTTCTTCTTTTCTTCCCTTCTTCTTCTCTTCTTCTTGTTCCTCTTCTTCTCTCCTCCTCCTCCCTTTTCTTTCTTCTTTTCCTTCTCTCTTCTTCTTGTTCCTCTTGTTCTTCTCTCCTCCTCCTCCTCCTCCTTCTTCTTCCTCTTCTCTCCTCCTCTTCTTTCTCTTGTTCTTCTCTCCTCCTCCTCCTTCTTCTTTCTTCTTCTTTTTCTTCTTCTTCTTCTTCTTCTTCTTCTTCTTCTTCTTCTTCTCTCTTCTTCTTCTTCTTCTCTCTTCTTCTTTTCTTCCCTTCTTCTTCTCTTCTTCTTGTTCCTCTTCTTCTCTCCTCCTCCTCCCTTTTCTTTCTTCTTTTCCTTCTCTGTTCTTCTTGTTCCTCTTGTTCTTCTCTCCTCCTCCTCCTCCTCCTTCTTCTTCCTCTTCTCTCCTCCTCTTCTTTCTCTTGTTCTTCTCTCCTCCTCCTCCTTCTTCTTTCTTCTTCTTTTTCTTCTTCTTCTTCTTCTTCTTCTTCTTCTCTCTTCTTCTTCTTCTCTCTTCTTCTTCTTGTTCCTCTTGTTCTTCTCTCCTCCTCCTCCTTCTCCTTCTTCCTCTTCTCTCCTCCTCTTCTTGCTCTTCTTGCTCTTCTTCTCTTCTCTTTCCTCTTGTTCTTCTCCTCCTCCTTCTCTTTCTCCTCCTCCTCTCCTCCTCTTTCTCCTCCCCCTCCTCTCCTCCTCCTCCTCCTCTTTCTCCTCCTCCTCCTTTCTTGTTCTTCTCTCCTCATTCTTCCTTCTTCTCTCCTCCTCCTTTCCTTTTTCTTTTCTTTCTTCTTCTTTTCTTCTCTTCTTCTTCTTGTTCCTCTTGTTCTTCTCTCCTCCTCCTCCTTTTTCTTTCTTCTTCCCTCTTCTTCTTCTTGTTCCTCTTGTTCTTCTCTCCTCCTCCTCCTTCTTCCTCTTCTCTCCTCCTTTCTCTTCTTCCTCTTCTTCTTTCTCTTCTTCCTCTTCTTCTCTTCTTTTTCCTCTTGTTCTTCTCTCCTCCTCCTCCGTCTCCTCCTCCTCCTCTTTTCTTGTTCTTCTCTCCTCATTCTTCCTTCTTCTCTCCTCCTCTTCTTTTTCTTTCTTCTTCTTTTCTCTTCTTCTTCTTGTTCCTCTTGTTCTTCTCTCCTCCTCCTCCTCCTCCTTCTTTTCTTCTTTTCTTCTCTTCTTCTTGTTCCTCTTGTTCTTCTCTCCTCCTCCTCCTTTTTCTTCTTCTCTCTTCTTCTTCTTGTTCCTCTTGTTCTTCTCTCCTCCTCCTCCTTCTCCTTCTTCCTCTTCTCTCCTCTTCTTGCTCCTCTTCCTCTTCTCTCCTCCTCTTCTTTCTCTTCTTCCTCTTCTTCTCTTCTTTTTCCTCTTGTTCTTCTCCTCCTCCTTCTCTTTCTCCTCCTCCTCTCCTCCTCCTCCTCTCCTCCTCCTCTCCTCCTCCTTCTCTTTCTCCTCCTCCTCCTCTTTTCTTGTTCTTCTCTCCTCATTCTTCCTTCTTCTCTCCTCCTCCTTTCCTTTTTCTTTTCGTCTTCTTTTCTTCTCTTCTTCTTCTTGTTCCTCTTGTTCTCTCCTCCTCCTCCTTTTTTTCTTCTTCTTTTCTTCTCTTCTTCTTCTCTTCTTCTTGTTCCTCTTGTTCTTCTCTCCTCCTCCTCCTTTTTCTTTCTTCTTCCCTCTTCTTCTTCTTGTTCCTCTTGTTCTTCTCTCCTCCTCCTCCTTCTTCCTCTTCTCTCCTCTTCTTTCTCTTCTTCCTCTTCTTCTTTCTCTTCTTCCTCTTCTTCTTTCTCTTCTTCCTCTTCTTCCTCTTCTTTTTCCTCTTGTTCTTCTCTCCTCCTCCGTCTCCTCCTCCTCCTCTTTTCTTGTTCTTCTCTCCTCATTCTTCCTTCTTCTCTCCTCCTCTTCTTTTTCTTTCTTCTTTTCTCTCTTCTTGTTCCTCTTGTTCTTCTCTCCTCCTCCTCCTCCTCCTCCTTCTTTTTCTTCTTTTCTTCTCTTCTTCTTGTTCCTCTTGTTCTTCTCTCCTCCTCCTCCTCCTTTTTCTTCTTCTCTCTTCTTCTTCTTGTTCCTCTTGTTCTTCTCTCCTCCTCCTCCTTCTCCTTCTTCCTCTTCTCTCCTCCTCTTCTTGCTCTTCTTCCTCTTCTCTCCTCCTCTTCTTTCTCTTCTTCCTCTTCTTCTCTTCTTTTTCCTCTTGTTCTTCTCCTCCTCCTTCTCTTTCTCCTCCTCCTCCTCCTCCTCTCCTCCTCCTCTCCTCCTCTTTCTCCTCCCCCTCCTCTCCTCCTCCTTCTCCTCCTCTTTCTCCTCCTCCTCCTCTTTTCTTGTTCTTCTCTCCTCATTCTTCCTTCTTCTCTCCTCCTCATTTCCTTTTTCTTTTCTTTCTTCTTTTCTTCTCTTCTTCTTCTTGTTCCTCTTGTTCTCTCCTCCTCCTCCTTTTTTTCTTCTTCTTTTCTTCTCTACTTCTTCTTGTTCCTCTTGTTCTTCTCTCCTCCTCCTCCTTTTTCTTTCTTCTTCCCTCTTCTTCTTCTTGTTCCTCTTGTTCTTCTCTCCTCCTCCTCCTTCTTCCTCTTCTCGCCTCCTCTTCTTTCTCTTCTTCCTCTTCTTCTTTCTCTTCTTCCTCTTCTTCCTCTTCTTTTTCCTCTTGTTCTTCTCGCCTCCTCCTTCTCCTTCTTCCTCTTCTCTCCTCCTCTTCTTTCTCTTTTTCCTCTTCTCTCCTCCTCTTCTTTCTCTTCTTCCTCTTCTTCTCTTCTTTTTCCTCTTCTTCTCTCCTCCTCCTCTTCCTCCTCCTCCTCCTCCTTCTTCTTCTCCTAATAATAATGATGATTATGATGAATAACAACAACAATAAAAATATCTATATTATTGGATAATGATGATGATGATGATGTTGATGATGATGAATAACAACAACGATGATGATGATGATGAGGAGTCCTCGGATGCGGCCCCGGGCGTCGCCTCCCAGAACCTTTGGCCTTTGGGCGGGATTCGAACCCAGGCCCCCGGCTCCTTCTCCTCCACAGGCGACCCATCGTGGACGGTGCAGCTGGGGAGCTTATTGGACGACGGGCACTGGCACCGGGTGGTCGTTGAGCGCTGCGAGGGGACGGGCAACCTGACGGTGGACGGGCAGAGCCGGTCCTTCGCCCTGCCCGAGGACCAGGCCCCGGACTCCCTGCGGGACCAGGTGGGCCCAGGGGGCGTCCAGACAGTGCCCGGGCCATCGGCCTATGTACTGAGCGTCCGTTGGGGGCGAGAGTCCCCCGGCCTCGCAGTGGGAGGGGAATGGCTCTGCCGATGGCTGGATTGGGTTATTCCTCAGCGTTCAGTACAGTGCTCTGTGCACGGTGAGCGCTCAATAAGTACCCTTGAATGAAGGAATGGGGGTAGACAGGGAATGGGTCTGTTGGTTGTGGGATTGGGCCCTTCCAAGCGCTCAGTACAGCGCTCTGCGCAAGGTGAGCGCTCAATAAGTACCGTTGAATGAATGAGTGTAGGCAGGGAATGGGGCTGTTGTTGGACTGGGCTCTTTCAAGCGCTCAGTACAGCGCTCTGCATGCGGTGAGTGCTCAATAAGTACCATTGAATGAAGGAATGGGTGTAGACTGGGAATGGGTCTGTTGGTTGTTGGACTGGGCTTTTTCAAGCGCTCAGTACAGCGCTCTGCACACAGTGAGCGCTCAATAAGTACCATTGAATGAAGGAATGGGCGTAGGCAGGGAATGGGTCTGTTGGTTGTGGGATTGGGCCCTTCCAGGCGCTCAGTACAGTGCTCTGCAACTTGTACTTCCCAAGCGCTTAGTACAGTGCTCTGCACACAGTAAGCGCTCAATAAATACGATTGATGATGATGTTGAGCGCTCAATAGATACTGTTGAATGAATGAATGTAGGCAGGGAATGGGTCTGTTGTTGGATTGGGCCCTTAGCGCTCAGTACAGCGCTCTGCGCACTGTGAGCGCTTAATAAGTACCGTTGAATGAAGGAATGGGTGTGGACAGGGAATGGGTCTGTTGGTTGTGGGATTGGGCCCTTCCAAGCGCTCAGTACAGCGCTCTGCGCAAGGTGAGCGCTCAATAAGTACCGTTGAATGAATGAGTGTAGGCAGGGAATGGGGCTGTTGTTGGACTGGGCTCTTTCCAGCGCTCAGTACAGCGCTCTGCACACGGTGAGCGCTCAATAAGTACCGTTGAATGAAGGAATGGGTGTAGACAGGGAATGGGTCTGTTGGTTGTGGGATTGGGCCCTTCTAAGCGCTCAGTACAGCGCTCTGCACACGATGAGTGCTCAATAAATACTGTTGAATGAATGAGTGTAGGCAGGGAATGGGGCTGTTGTTGGACTGGGCTCTTTCCAGCGCTCAGTACAGCGCTCTGCACAAGGTGAGCGCTCAATAAGTACCATTGAATGAAGGAATGAATGTAGACAGGGAATGGGTCTGTTGGTTGTGGGATTGGGCTCTTCCCAAGCGTTCAGTACAGCGCTCAGCGCACAGTGAATGCTCAATAAATACCGTTTAATGAAGGAATGAATGTAGACAGGGAATGGGTCTGTTGGTTGTGGGATTGGGCCCTTCCAGGCGCTCAGTACAGTGCTCTGCAACTTGTACTTCCCAAGCGCTTAGTACAGTGCTCTGCACACAGTAAGCGCTCAATAAATACGATTGATGATGATGATGAGCGCTCAATACATACTGTTGAATGAATGAGTGTAGGCAGGGAATGGGTCTGTTGTTGGACTGGGCTCTTTCAAGCGCTCAGTACAGCGCTCTGCACACGGTGAGCGCTCAATAAGTACCGTTGAATGAAGGAATGGATGTAGACAGGGAATGGGTCCGTTGGTTGTGGGATTGGGCCCTTCTAAGTGCTCAGTACAGCGCTCTGCGCAAGGTGAGTGCTCAATAAATACTGTTGAATGAATGAGTGTAGGCAGGGAATGGGGCTGTTGTTGGACAGGGCTCTTTCAAGCGCTCAGTACAGTGCTCTGCACATGGTGAGCGCTCAATAAGTACCGCTGAATGAAGGAATGGGGGTAGACAGGGAATGGGTCTGTTGGTTGTGGGATTGGGCCCTTCCAAGCGTTCAGTACAGTGCTCTGCACACGGTGAGCACTCAACTTGTATCTTCCTCTCCCCAGCGCTCAGTACAGTGCTCTGCACACCATGAGTGCTCAATAAATGCAACTGAATGAGTGACTAAATGCCGTTGAATGGATGAATTAATCCTCTAGACTGCCCGCATATGTACTGAGCGCTCACCGTGTGCAGAGCGCTGTACTGAGCGCTCGGGGGAGGACATCCTAACAATAGAAGAGGCACATTCCCCACCCTGGAATGAATGAATGAAGGCATGAATCCTCTAGACTTATTTATTGAGCGCTTACCATGTGCAGAGCCCTGTACTAAGCGCCGGGGAGAGTCCAATACAGCAGCAAACGGACCCATTCCCCCCCCCACAACGAGCTCACAGTCTGGATGACTCATTCATTCCTTCAGTGGTATCTACTGAGCGCTTTCCGTGTGCAGGGCACTGTACTGAGCACCGGGGAGAGTCCAGTACAGCACTAAACAGACCCATTCCCTGCCCACAATCACCTCATAGTGTAATCATTCATTCAGCGGTATTCATTGAGCGCTCTCCGTGTGCAGAGCACTGTACTGAGCGCCAGGGAGAGTCCAATACAGCACTAAACAGACCCATTCCCTGCCCCCAGTCACCTCATAGTGTAATCATTCATTCAGCGGTATTTATTGAGCACTTTCTGTGTGCAGAGCACTGTACTAAGCGCCGGGGAGAGTCCAATACAGCACTAAACAGGCCCATTCCCCGCCCACAATCACCTCATAGTGTAATCATTCATTCAGCGGTATTTATTGAGCGCTCTCCGTGTGCAGAGCACTGTACTGAGCGCCGGGGAGAGTCCAGTACAGCACTAAACAGACCCATTCCCTGCCCACAATCACCTCATAGTGTAATCATTCATTCAGCGGTATTCATTGAGCGCTCTCCGTGTGCAGAGCACTGTACTGAGCGCCGGGGAGAGTCCAATACAGCACTAAACAGGCCCATTCCCTGCCCACAATCACCTCATAGTGTAATCATTCATTCAGCGGTATTTATTGAGCGCTCTCCGTGTGCAGAGCACTGTAGTGAGCGCCGGGGAGAGTCCAGTACAGCACTAAACAGGCCCATTCCCTGCCCACAATCACCTCATAGTGTAATCATTCATTCAGCGGTATTTATTGAGCGCTCTCTGTGTGCAGTGCACTGTACTGAGCATGGGGAGAGTCCAGTACAGCACTAAACAGACCCATTCCCTGCCCACAACAAGCTCGTAGTGTAATCATTCATTCAGCGGTATTTATTGAGCGCTTTCTGTGCGCAGAGCACTGTACTGAGCGCCGGGGAGAGTCCAATACAGCACTAAACAGGCCCATTCCCTGCCCACAACCAGCTCATAGTGTAGAGGAATTATTCAATCAGCGGTATTTATTGAGCACTTTCCGTGTGCAGAGCACTGTACTGAGCACCGGGGAGAGTCCAATACAGCACTAAACAGACCCATTCCCTGCCCACAGTCACCTCATAGTGTAATCATTCATTCAGCGGTATTTATTGAGCGCTCTCCGTGTGCAGAGCACTGTACTAAACGTCGGGGAGAGTCCAGTACAGCACTAAACAGACCCATTCCCTGCCCACAATCACCTCATAGTGTAATCATTCATTCAGCGGTATTTATTGAGCGCTCTCCGTGTGCAGAGCACTGTACTGAGCACCGGGGAGAGTCCAATACAGCACTAAACAGGCCCATTCCCTGCCCACAATCACCTCATAGTGTAATCATTCATTCAGCGGTATTTATTGAGCGCTCTCCGTGTGCAGAGCACTGTACTGAGCGTTGGGGAGAGTCCAATACAGCACTAAACAGGCCCATTCCCCACCCACAATCACCTCATAGTGTAATCAGTCATTCAGCGGTATTTATTGAGCACTTTCTGTGTGCAGAGCACTGTACTGAGCGCCGGGGAGAGTCCAATACAGCACTAAACAGGCCCATTCCCTGCCCACAATCACCTCATAGTGTAATCATTCATTCAGCGGTATTTATTGAGCGCTCTCCGTGTGCAGAGCACTGTACTGAGCACCGGGGAGAGTCCAATACAGCACTAAACAGGCCCATTCCCTGCCCACAATCACCTCATAGTGTAATCATTCATTCAGCGGTATCTATTGAGCGCTTTCCATGTGCAGAGCACTGTACTGAGCACCCGGGAGAGTCCAATACAGCACTAAACAGGCCCATTCCCTGCCCACAATCACCTCATAGTGTAATCATTCATTCAGCGGTATTTATTGAGCGCTTTCTGTGTGCAGAGCACTGTACTGAGCGCCGGGGAGAGTCCAATACAGCACTAAACAGGCCCATTCCCTGCCCACAATCACCTCATAGTGTAATCATTCATTCAGCGGTATCTATTGAGCGCTCTCCGTGTGCAGAGCACTGTAGTGAGCGCCGGGGAGAGTCCAGTACAGCACTAAACAGGCCCATTCCCTGCCCACAATCACCTCATAGTGTAATCATTCATTCAGCGGTATTTATTGAGCGCTCTCTGTGTGCAGTGCACTGTACTGAGCATGGGGAGAGTCCAGTACAGCACTAAACAGACCCATTCCCTGCCCACAACAAGCTCGTAGTGTAATCATTCATTCAGCGGTATTTATTGAGCGCTTTCTGTGCGCAGAGCACTGTACTGAGCGCCGGGGAGAGTCCAATACAGCACTAAACAGGCCCATTCCCTGCCCACAACCAGCTCATAGTGTAGAGGAATTATTCAATCAGCGGTATTTATTGAGCACTTTCCGTGTGCAGAGCACTGTACTGAGCACCGGGGAGAGTCCAATACAGCACTAAACAGACCCATTCCCTGCCCACAGTCACCTCATAGTGTAATCATTCATTCAGCGGTATTTATTGAGCGCTCTCCGTGTGCAGAGCACTGTACTAAACGTCGGGGAGAGTCCAGTACAGCACTAAACAGACCCATTCCCTGCCCACAATCACCTCATAGTGTAATCATTCATTCAGCGGTATTTATTGAGCGCTCTCCGTGTGCAGAGCACTGTACTGAGCACCGGGGAGAGTCCAATACAGCACTAAACAGGCCCATTCCCTGCCCACAATCACCTCATAGTATAATCATTCATTCAGCGGTATTTATTGAGCGCTCTCTATGTGTGCAGAGCACTGTACTGAGCGTTGGGGAGAGTCCAATACAGCACTAAACAGGCCCATTCCCCACCCACAATCACCTCATAGTGTAATCAGTCATTCAGCGGTATTTATTGAGCACTTTCTGTGTGCAGAGCACTGTACTGAGCGCCGGGGAGAGTCCAATACAGCACTAAACAGGCCCATTCCCTGCCCACAATCACCTCATAGTGTAATCATTCATTCAGCGGTATTTATTGAGCGCTCTCCGTGTGCAGAGCACTGTACTGAGCACCGGGGAGAGTCCAATACAGCACTAAACAGGCCCATTCCCTGCCCACAATCACCTCATAGTGTAATCATTCATTCAGCGGTATCTATTGAGCGCTTTCCATGTGCAGAGCACTGTACTGAGCACCCGGGAGAGTCCAATACAGCACTAAACAGGCCCATTCCCTGCCCACAATCACCTCATAGTGTAATCATTCATTCAGCGGTATTTATTGAGCGCTTTCTGTGTGCAGAGCACTGTACTGAGCGCCGGGGAGAGTCCAATACAGCACTAAACAGGCCCATTCCCTGCCCACAATCACCTCATAGTGTAATCATTCAGTCAGCGGTATTTATTGAGCGCTTTCTGTGTGCAGAGCACTGTACTGAGCGCCGGGGAGAGTCCAATACAGCACTAAACTGCCCCATTCCCTGTCCACAATCACCTCATAGTGTAATCATTCATTCAGTGGTATTCATTGAGCGCTCTCTGTGTGCAGAGCACTGTACTGAGCGCCGGGGAGAGTCCAATACAGCACTAAACAGACCCATTCCCTGCCCACAATCACCTCATAGTGTAATCATTCATTCAGCGGTATTTATTGAGCGCTCTCCGTGTGCAGAGCACTGTACTGAGCGCCGGGGAGAGTCCAATACAGCACTAAACACACCCATTCCCCACCCACAATCACCTCATAGTGTAATCATTCATTCAGCGGTATTTATTGAGCGCTCTCTTTGTGCAGAGCACTGTACTGAGCGCCGGGGAGAGTCCAATACAGCACTAAACAGACCCATTCCCCGCCCACAACGAGCTCATAGTGTAATCATTCATTCAGCGGTATTTATTGAGCACTTTCTGTGTGCAGAGCACTGTACTGAGCGCCGGGGAGAGTCCAATACAGCACTAAACAGGCCCATTCCCCGCCCACAAAGAGTCCACAGTCTCGAGGGGGAGACAGACGCCACCTGTCAATCAATCCGAGCTATTTATTGGGCGCTCCCCTGTGCAGGGCGCTGTACTGAGCGCCGGGGAGAGTCCACTACAGCAATGAAGAGGCCCATTAGAGGGGCCCCACGTCCTTGGGGGTCCCGGAGGTCGTGGGTTCGAGTCCCGCCCCTGCCCCGCGCCTGCCGGGTGACCTTGGGCGAGTCCCTTCACTCCCCTGAGCCTCAGTTTCCTCCTCTGCAAAATGGGGAGGAAGGCTGGGATCACTTTTGTGTCCCCCCAGCGCGCTTAGGACAGTGCCGGGAACGTAGTAAGCGCTTCACCCATATTATTATTATTATTATTATCAGACGGGGGGGAAGGAGGGGTAAACTGAGTCACACGATGACCTGTTTCCAGCTCACCCTGGGGGGTCCCGGGAGTCTCCGCGGGTGCCTGGAGAACGTCTATCACAGCGGCGTGAGCGTCCTCGACCTGGCCAGGCGACAAGACCCTCAGGTCCACGTGACGGTAAGGCCCCCCCCCCCCACCCAAGGGCTATGTACTGAACGCTCCCTGCCGTCCACCCCGCTGGACTGAGCGCTTACCGTCGCGGTGATACTTGCGAAAGCGCTCAGTAGGTGCCGAGCGCTGTGCTGAGCGCCGGTGGGGGGAGACGAGGCGATGAGGTGGCCCCCCGGGGGGCTCACGGGCTTCATCCCCATTTGACAGAGGGGGAAACTGAGGCACGGAGAATAATAATAATAATAATAATGGTATTTGAGAAGCGCTTACTATGTGCCGAGCACTGTTCTAAGCGCTGGGGGGAGAGACAAGGCGATGAGGTTGTCTCTCGTGGGGCTTACGGTCTTCATCCCCATTTGACAGAGGGGGAAACTGAGGCACAGAGAATAATAATAATGATAATAATAATAATAATAATAATATTTGTGAAGCGCTTACTATGTGCCGAGCACTGTTCTAAGCGCTGGGGGAGAGACAAGGCGATGAGGTTGTCCCCACCCGGGGGGCTCGCGGGCTTCATCCCCATTTGACAGAGGAGGAAACTGAGGCACAGAGAAGAATAATGATAATAATAATGGTAATAATAATGAGGGTATTTGTGAAGCGCTTACTATGTGCCGAGCACTGTGCTAAGCGCTGGGGGAGAGACAAGGCGATGAGGTTGTCCCCCCGGGGGCTCGCGGGCTTCATCCCCATTTGACAGAGGGGGAAACTGAGGCACAGAGAAGAATAATGATAATAATAATGGTAATAATAATGAGGGTATTTGTGAAGCGCTTACTATGTGCCGAGCACTGTGCTAAGCGCTGGGGGAGAGACAAGGCGATGAGGTTGTCCCCCCGGGGGCTCGCGGGCTTCATCCCCATTTGACAGAGGGGGAAACTGAGGCCCGGAGAATAATAATAATAATGATAATAATGATAACACTAATAATAATAATAATAATAATAATAACAATAATATTTGTGAAGCGCTTACTATGTGCCGATCACTGTTCTAAGCGCTGGGGGGAGAGGCAAGGTGATGAGGTTGTCCCCCGGCGGGCTCGCGGTCTTCATCCCCATTTGACAGAGGAGGGAACTGAGGCCCGGAGAATAATAATGACAATAATAATGACAATAATAATAATAATAATAATAATAATAATAATAATAATAATAATAATAATAATAATAATATTTGTGAAGCGCTTACTATGTGCCGAGCACTGTTCTAAGCGCTGGGGGAGAGACAAGGCGATGAGGTTGTCCCCCCGGGGGCTCGCGGGCTTCATCCCCATTTGACAGAGGAGGAAACTGAGGCACAGAGAGGAATAATGATAATAATAATGGTAATCATAATGAGGGTATTTGTGAAGCGCTTACTACGTGCCGAGCACTGTTCTAAGCGCTGGGGTGGGGGGAGACAAGGCGATGAGGTTGTCCCCCGGGGGGCTCACGGTCTTCATCCCCATTTGACAGATGAGGGAACTGAGGCCCAGAGAATAATAATAATAATAATAATAATAATAATAATAATAATAATAATAATAATAATAATAATAATAATAATAATATTTGTTAAGAGCTTACTATGTGCCGAGCACTGTTCTAAGCGCTGGGGGAGAGACAAGGTGATGAGGTTGTCCCCCCGGGGGCTCACGGGCTTCATCCCCATTTGACAGAGGAGGGAACTGAGGCCCAGAGAATAATAATAATAGTAATAATAATAATAACAATAACAATAACAATAATAATAATGTTGGTATTTGTGAAGCGCTTACTCTGTGCCAAGCACTGTTCTAAGCGCTGGGGGGAGAGACAAGGTGATGAGGTTGTCCCCCGGGGGGCTCACGGGCTTCATCCCCATTTGACAGAGGAGGGAACTGAGGCCCGGGGAATAATAATGATAATAATAATAATAATGATGATGATGATAATAATAATAATGATAATAATAATAATAATAATGGCATTTGTTAAGCGCTTACTATGTGCCGAGCACTGTTCTAAGCGCTGGGGGAGAGACCAGGTGATGAGGTTGTCCCCCCGGGGGCTCGCGGTCTTCATCCCCATTTGACAGAGGAGGGAACTGAGGCCCGGATAATAATAATAATAATGATAATAAGAATGATAATAATGATAATAATAATAATAATAATAATGATGGTATTTGTGAAGTGCTTACTAAGTGCCGAGCACTGTTCTAAGCGCTGCGGGGAGAGACAAGGTGATAAGGTTGTCTCTCGGGGGGCTCACGGTCTTCATCCCCATTTGACAGATGAGCGAACTGAGGCCCGGAGAATAATAATAATAATGATAACAATAATGATAATAATAATAATAATAGTATTTGTGAAGCGCTTCCTATGTGCCGAGCACTGTTCTAAGCGCTGGGGGGGGGGGGGACAAGTTGATGAGGTTGTCCCCCGGGGGGCTCGCGGTCTTCATCCCCATTTCACAGAGGAGGGAACTGAGGCCTGGATAATAATAATAATAATGAAAATAATAATAATAATAATAATAATAATAATAATAATAATAATAATAATAATAATAATAATAATAGTATTTGTGAAGCGCTTACTATGTGCCGAGCACTGTTCTAAGCGCTGGGGGGAGAGACAAGGTGATGAGGTTGTCCCCCCGGGGGCTCGCGGTCTTCATCCCCATTTGACAGAGGAGGGAACTGAGGCCCGGATAATAATAATAATAATAATAATAATTAATAATAATAATAATATTGGTATTTGTTAAGCGCTTACTATGTGCCAAGCACTGTTCTAAGCGCTGCGGGGAGAGACAAGGTGATGAGGTTGTCCCTCGTCGGGGGGCTCACGGTCTTCATCCCCATTTGACAGATGCGGGAACTGAGGCCCGGAGAATAATAATAATAATAATAATAATAATAATGATAATAATGATAATAACAATAATGATGGCATTGGCGAAGCGTTTACTAGGTGCCCAGCACTGTTCTAAGCGCTGAGGGAGAGACGAGGTGATGAGGTTGTCCCCCGTGGAGCTCACGGTCTTCATCCCCATTTGACAGAGGAGGGAACTGAGGCCCGGAGAATAATAATAATAATAATAATAATAATAATAATAATAATAATAATAATAATAATAATAATAGTATTTGTTAAGCGCTTACTATGTGCCAAGCACTGTTCTAAGCGCTGGGGAGGATGCAAGGTGATGAGGTTGTCCCCCGGGGGGCTCACGGTCTTCGTCCCCATTTGACAGAGGGGGAAACTGAGGCCCAGAGAAGGAAAATGACTCGCCCAAGGTCACAAAGCAGACAAGGGGCGAAGCCAGGATTTAAATACTAACAATAATGATGGTATTTGATAAGCACTTACTACGTGCCAAGCACTGTGCTAAGCGCCGGGGGGGAGACCAGGTGATGAGGCGGTCCCCCCCGGGGGGCTCGCGGGCTTCATCCCCATTAGACAGAGGAGGGAAACTGAGGCCCGGAGAAGGGAAGTGACTTAAGTCACCCGGCGGACCAGGGGAGGCGCCGGGATTGGAACCCAGGACCTCGGACTCCCCAGCCCGCCCGCGTTATAGCAGAACACCCCCTCGTTGTAGCAACATGCGGGGGAATCAGCGTGGTTCAGTGGGTAGAGGCCGGGCTTGGGAGTCCGAGGTCCTGGGTTCAAATCCCGCCTCCGCCCCTTGTCAGCTGGGTGACTTTGGGCGAGTCGCTTCCCTTCTCCGGGCCTCAGTTTCCTCCTCTGTCAAATGGGGATGAAGACCGGGAGCCCCCCCCCGGGGGACAACCTCATCACCTTGGAACCTCCCCAGCGCTTAGAACAGTGCCTGGCACATAGTAAGCGCTTAATAAATGCCATCATCATCATCATTATTATTATTAGGGGATGTCACTTCCCTTCTCCGGGCCTCAGTTTCCCCCTCTGTCCAATGGGGATGAAGCCCGTGAGCCCCCCCGGGGGACAACCGCATCACCTTGTATCCTCCCCAGCGCTTAGAACAGTGCTTGGCACGTAGTAAGCGCTTAACAAAATGCCAATTATTATTATTATCATCATTATTATTATTAGGGGATGTCACTTCCCTTCTCCAGGCCTCAGTTTCCCCCTCTGTCAAATGGGGATGAAGCCCGGGAGCCCAACAGGGGACAACCTCATCACCTTGTAACCTCCCCAGCGCTTAGAACAGTGCTTGGCACGTAGTAAGCGCTTAACAAATGACAATTATTATTATTATTATCATTATTATTATTAGGGGATGCCACTTCCCTTCTCCGGGCCTCAGTTTCCCCCTCTGTCAAATGGGGATGAAGCCCGTGAGCCCCCCGGGGGACAACCTCATCACCTTGTAACCTTCCCAGCGCTCAGAACAGTGCTTGGCACGTAGTAAGCGCTTAACAAAATGCCAATTATTATTATTATTATCATTATTATCATTAGGGGATGCCACTTCCCTTCCCCAGGCCTCAGTTTCCCCCTCTGTCAAATGGGGATGAAGCCCGGGAGCCCCCCGTGGGACAACCTCATCACCTTGTATCCTCCCCAGCGCTTAGAACAGTGCTTGGCACGTAGTAAGCGCTTAACAAATGCCAATCATTATTATTATTATTATTATTATTATTATCATTATCATTATTATTATTAGGGGATGCCACTTCCCTTCTCCGGGCCTCAGTTTCCCCCTCTGTCAAATGGGGATGAAGCCCCTGAGACCCCCGGGGGACAACCTCATCACCTTGTAACCTCCCCAGTGCTTAGAACAGTGCTTGGCACATAGTAAGTGCTTAACAAATGCCAATTATTATTATTATTATTATCATTATCATTATTATTATTAGGGGGATGTCACTTCCCTTCTCCGGGCCTCAGTTTCCCCCTCTGTCCAATGGGGATGAAGCCCGTGAGCCCAACAGGGGACAACCTCATCACCTTGTATCCTCCCCAACGCTCAGAACAGTGCTTGGCACGTAGTAAGCGCTTAACAAATGCCAATTATAATTATAATTATTATTATTATCATTATTATTATTAGGGGATGTCACTTCCCTTCTCCGGGCCTCAGTTTCCTCCTCTGTCAAATGGGGATGAAGACCGGGAGCCCCACAGTGGACAACCTCATCACCTTGTAACCTCCCCAGCGCTTAGAACAGTGCTTGGCACGTAGTAAGCGCTTAACAAATGCCAATCATTATTATTATTATTATTATTATTATTATTATTATCATTATCATTATTATTATTAGGGGATGTCACTTCCCTTCTCCGGGCCTCAGTTTCCCCCTCTGTCAAATGGGGATGAAGCCCGTGAGACCCCCGGGGGACAACCTCATCACCTTGTAACCTCCTCAGCGCCTAGAACAGTGCTTGGCACGTAGTAAGCGCTTAACAAAATGCCAAATATTATTATTATTGTTGTTATTATTATTGTTATCATTATTATTATTAGGGGATGTCACTTCCCTTCTCCAGGCCTCAGTTTCCCCCTCTGTCAAATGGGGATGAAGCCCGGGAGCCCAACAGGGGACAACCTCATCACCTTGTAACCTCCCCAGCGCTTAGAACAGCGCTTGGCACGTAGTAAGCGCTTCACAAAATGCCAATTATTATTATTATTATCATTATTATTATTAGGGGGATGTCACTTCCCTTCTCCGGGCCTCAGTTTCCCCCTCTGTCAAAGGGGAAGAAGCCCGGGAGCCCCACAGGGGACAACCTCATCACCTTGTAACCTCCACAGCGCTTAGAACAGCGCTTGGCACGTAGTAAGCGCTTAACAAAATGCCAATTATTATTATTATTATCATTATGATTAGTCTCTGGGCCTCAGTTTCCCCCTCTGTCAAATGGGGATGATGACCTGGAGCCCCACAGGGGACAACCCGATGACGTTGTATCCTCCCGAGCGCTCAGAACAGAGCCCGGCACGTAGTAAGCGCTTACTAAAGGCCCTAATAATAATAATAATAATGATTATTGTTGTGATTGCGGAGGGGTGTATTGGACGCTTTAGTGGGGGGGCGTCTCTTAAGGGGTCTCCCCCTCCGGTTTCCAGGGCAACGTGTCGTTCTCCTGCCCGGGCCCGGGCCGGTGGTTGTCCCCGGTCTCCCTGGAAAGCCCGGAGGCCTCCCTGGTGGTGGTGGCGTCGCCCACCCGCCTCCCCGTGGCCGCCCGCTTCAGCTTCCGCACCTGGGAGCGTACTGGACGCCTGCTGACCACCGCCCTGGCCGGGGGCGCCGCCCTGCTGGCCCTCGGCCTGGCCGACGGGGGGAAACTGAGGCTCAGCCTGCTCCCCGCCCGGGGGCCCCCCACCGTCCTCACCACAGGTAAGGGCTCCTGGGCCGGCCCGGGGGCGTCTACTACGGGCACGGGGCTGGGCTGGACGCCGGGCTGGGCGCAGGGGGCCGGGCTGGGCGTCTAGTGGATGGACAGGGCTGTGCTGGACGCCTCTTCGTGGTGCAGGGCGCCGGGCTGGGCGTCTACTGGGGGCGGAGGGCTGGGCTGGGCGTCTAGTGGATGTAGAGGGCTGTGCTGGACGCCTCCTACTGAGGGCAGAGGGCTGGGCTGGGCATCTATTAGATGCCCAGGGCTGTGCTGGACGCCTCCTACTGGGTGCGGAGCGCAGGGCTGGGCATCTGTTGGATGTAGCGCACTGTGCTGGACACCTCCTACTGGGGGCAGAGGGCTGGGCTGGGCGTCTAGTGGATGCACAGGGCTGTGCTGGACGCCTCTTCCTGGTGCAGAGCGCCGGGCTGGGCGTCTACTGGGGTCACAGGGCTGGGCTGGGCGTCTAGTGGATGGACAGTGCTGTGCTGGACGCCTCCTACTGGGTGCAGAGCACTGGGCTGGGCATCTATTAGATGCACAGGGCTGTGCTGGACGCCTCCTACTGGGGGCAGAGGGCTGGGCTGGGCGTCTAGTGGATGTAGAGGGCTGTGCTGGACGCCTCCTACTGAGGGCAGAGGGCTTGGCTGGGCATCTATTAGATGCACTGGGCTGGGCATCTATTAGATGCCCAGGGCTGTGCTGGACGCCTCCTACTGGGTGCGGAGCGCCGGGCTGGGCATCTGTTGGATGTAGCGCACTGTGCTGGACACCTCCTACTGGGGGCAGAGGGCTGGGCTGGGCGTCTAGTGGATGCAGAGGGCTGTACTGGACGCCTCTTCCTGGTGCAGGGCGCCGGGCTGGGCGTCTACTGGGGACAGAGGGCTGGGCTGGGCGTCTAGTGGATGGACAGTGCTGTGCTGGACGCCTCCTACTGGGTGCAGAGCACTGGGCTGGGCATCTATTAGATGCACAGGGCTGTGCTGGACGCCTCCTACTGGGGGCAGAGGGCTGGGCTGGGCGTCTAGTGGATGTAGAGGGCTGTGCTGGACGCCTCCTACTGAGGGCAGAGGGCTTGGCTGGGCATCTATTAGATGCACTGGGCTGGGCATCTATTAGATGCCCAGGGCTGTGCTGGACGCCTCCTACTGGGTGCGGAGCGCCGGGCTGGGCATCTGTTGGATGTAGCGCACTGTGCTGGACACCTCCTACTGGGGGCAGAGGGCTGGGCTGGGCGTCTAGTGGATGCAGAGGGCTGTACTGGACGCCTCTTCCTGGTGCAGGGCGCCGGGCTGGGCGTCTACTGGGGACAGAGGGCTGGGCTGGGCGTCTAGTGGATGGACAGTGCTGTGCTGGACGCCTCCTACTGGGTGCAGAGCACTGGGCTGGGCATCTATTAGATGCACAGGGCTGTGCTGGACGCCTCCTACTGGGCACAGAGTGCCGGGCTGGGCGTCTAGTGGGGTCACAGGGCAGGGCTGGGCGTCTAGTGGATGCGTAGGGCTGTGCTGGACGCCTCCTACTGGGTACAGAGTGCCGGGCTGGGCGTCTAGTGGGGTCACAGGGCTGGGCTGGGCGTCTAGTGGATGGACAGTGCTGTGCTGGACGCCTCTTACTGGGAGCAGAGCACTGGGCTGGGCATCTATTAGATGCGCAGGGCTGTGCTGGACGCCTCCTACTGGGTACAGAGGGCCGGGCTGGGCGTCTAGTGGATGTAGAGGGCTGTGCTGGACACCTCCTACTGGGTGCAGAGCACTGGGCTGGGCATCTATTAGATGCGCAGAGCACTGGGCTGGGCATCTGTTAGATGCCCAGGGCTGTGCTGGACGCCTCCTACTGGGTACAGAGGGCTGGGCTCGGCGTCTATTGGATGTAGAGGGCTGTGCTGGACGCCTCTTCCTGGTGCAGAGCGCCAGGCTGGGCGTCTACTGGGGGCAGAGGGCTGGGCGTCTAGTGGATGTACAGTGCTGTGCTGGACGCCTCCTACTGAGGTCAGAGGGCTGGGCGTCTAGTGGATGTAGAGGGCTGTGCTGGACGCCTCCTACTGGGTGCAGAGCACTGGGCTGGGCGTCTACTAGATGCCTAGCAGATGGGCTGGGCTGGGCGTCTAGTGGATGTAGAGGGCTGTACTGGACGCCTCTTCGTGGTGCAGGGCGCCAGGCTGGGCATCTACTGGGGGCAGAGGGCTGGGCTGGGCGTCCAGTGGATGTAGAGGGCTGTGCTGGACGCCTCCAACTGGGTGCAGAGCGCTGTGTTGGACACCTCTTCCTGGGTGTGGAGCGCTGGGCTGGGCATTTATTGGGTGTAGAGCGCTGTGCTGGACGCCTCTTACTGGTGCAGAGCGCCGGGCTGGGCGTCTATTGAGGGCAGAGGGCTGGGCTGGGCGTCTAGTGGATGTAGAGGGCTGTGCTGGACGCCTCTTCCTGGTGCAGAGCGCCGGGCTGGGCGTCTACTGGGGGCAGAGGGCTGGGCGTCTAATGGATGTACAGTGCTGTGCTGGACGCCTCCTACTGAGGGCAGAGCACTGGGCTGGGCATCTATTAGATGCACTGGGCTGGGCATCTATTAGATGCACTGGGCTGTGCTGGACGCCTCTTCAGGTTCAGGGCGCCGGGCTGGGCGTCTACTGGGGGCAGAGGGCTGGGCTGGGCGTCTAGTGGATGGACAGTGCTGTGCTGGACGCCTCCTACTGAGGGCAGAGCTCCGGGCTGGGCGTCTACTGGGGGCAGGAGGCTGGGCTGGGCGTCTAGTGGATGTGTAGGGCTGTGCTGGACACCTCCTACTGGGTGCAGAGCACTGGGTTGGGCATCTATTAGATGCGCAGGGCTGTGCTGGACGCCTCCTACTGGGGGCAGAGGGCTGGGCTGGGCGTCTAGTGGATGCAGAGGGCTGTACTGGACGCCTCTTCCTGGTGCAGGGCGCCGGGCTGGGCGTCTACTGGGGACAGAGGGCTGGGCTGGGCGTCTAGTGGATGGACAGTGCTGTGCTGGACGCCTCCTACTGGGTGCAGAGCACTGGGCTGGGCATCTATTAGATGCGCAGGGCTGTGCTGGACGCCTCCTACTGGGTGCGGAGCGCCGGGCTGGGCGTCTAGTGGATGTAGAGGGCTGTGCTGGACCCCTCTTCCTGGTGCAGGGCGCCGGGCTGGGCGTCTAGTGGGTATAGAGGGCTGTGCTGGACGCCTCTTCCTGGTGCAGAGCGCCAGGCTGGGCGTCTACTGGGGGCAGAGGGCTGGGCGTCTAGTGGATGTACAGTGCTGTGCTGGACGCCTCCTACTGAGGTCAGAGGGCTGGGCGTCTAGTGGATGTAGAGGGCTGTGCTGGACGCCTCCTACTGGGTGCAGAGCACTGGGCTGGGCGTCTACTAGATGCCTAGCAGATGGGCTGGGCTGGACGTCTAGTGGATGTAGAGGGCTGTGCTGGACGCCTCTTCGTGGTGCAGGGCGCCGGGCTGGGCGTCTACTGGGGGCAGAGGGCTGGGCTGGGCGTCTAGTGGATGTAGAGGGCTGTGCTGGATGCCTCCAGCTGGGTGCAGAGCGCTGTGATGGACACCTCTTCCTGGGTGTGGAGCGCTGGGCTGGGCATTTATTGGGTGTAGAGCGCTGTGCTGGACGCCTCTTACTGGTGCAGAGCGCCGGGCTGGGCGTCTATTGAGGGCAGAGGGCTGGGCTGGGCGTCTAGTGGATGTAGAGGGCTGTGCTGGACGCCTCTTCCTGGTGCAGAGCGCCGGTCTGGGCGTCTACTGGGGGCAGAGGGCTGGGCGTCTAATGGATGTACAGTGCTGTGCTGGACGCCTCCTACTGAGGGCAGAGCACTGGGCTGGGCATCTATTAGATGCACTGGGCTGGGCATCTATTAGATGCACTGGGCTGTGCTGGACGCCTCTTCAGGTTCAGGGCGCCGGGCTGGGCGTCTACTGGGGGCAGAGGGCTGGGCTGGGCGTCTAGTGGATGGACAGTGCTGTGCTGGACGCCTCCTACTGAGGGCAGAGCGCCGGGCTGGGCGTCTACTGGGGGCAGGAGGCTGGGCTGGGCGTCTAGTGGATGGACAGTGCTGTGCTGGACGCCTCCTACTGGGTGCAGAGCGCCGGGCTGGGCGTCTACTGGGGGCAGGAGGCTGGGCTGGGCGTCTAGTGGATGTGTAGGGCTGTGCTGGACACCTCCTACTGGGTGCAGAGCACTGGGTTGGGCATCTATTAGATGTGCAGGGCTGTGCTGGACGCCTCCTACTGGGGGCAGAGGGCTGGGCTGGGCGTCTAGTGGATGCGTAGGGCTGTGCTGGACGCCTCTTCCTGGTGCAGGGAGCCGGACTGGGCGTCTACTGGGGGCAGGGGGCTGGGCTGGGCGTCTAGTGGATGGACAGTGCTGTGCTGGACGCCTCCTACTGGGTGCAGAGCACTGGACTGGGCATCTACTAGATGCCCAGGGCTGTGCTGGACGCCTCCTACTGGGTGCAGAGCACTGGGCCGGGCGTCTGTTGGATACGTAGGGCTGTGCTGGACGACTCCAACTGGGTGCAGAGCGCTGTGTTGGACACCTCCTACTGGGGGCAGAAGGCTGGGCTGGGCGTCTAGTGGACGTAGAGGGCTGTGCTGGACGCCTCTTCCTGGTGCAGGGCGCCGGGCTGGGCGTCTACTGGGGGCAGAGGGCCGGGCTGGGCGTCTAGTGGATGTAGAAGGCTGTGCTGGACGCCTCTTCCTGGTGCAGAGCGCCGGGCTGGGCGTCTACTGCGGGCAGAGGGCTGGGCTGGGCGTCTAGTGGATGGACAGTGCTGTACTGGACGCCTCCAACTGGGTGCAGAGCGCTGGGCTGGACACCTCTTCCTGGGTGTGGAGCGCTGGGGTGGGCATTTATTGGATGCAGAGCGCTGTGCTGGACGCCTCTTCCTGGTGCAGGGCGCCAGGCTGGGCGTCTATTGGGGGCAGAGGGCTGGGCTGGGCGTCTAGTGGATGTAGAGGGCTGTGCTGGACGCCTCCTACTGAGGGCAGAGGGCTTGGCTGGGCATCTATTAGATGCACTGGGCTGTGCTGGACACCTCCTACTGGGTACAGAGCACCGGGCTGGGCATCTACTAGATGCACAGGGCTGTGCTGGACGCCTCCTACTGGGTACAGAGCACTGGGCTGGGCATCTATTAGATGCGCAGGGCTGTGCTGGACACCTCCTACTGGGGGCAGAGGGCTGGGCTGGGCGTCTAGTGGATGCGTAGGGCTGTGCTGGACGCCTCCTACTGGGTGCAGAGCACTGGGCTGGGCATCTATTAGATGCGCAGGGCTGTGCTGGACACCTCCTACTGGGGGCAGAGGGCTGGGCTGGGCGTCTAGTGGATGCAGAGGGCTGTACTGGACGCCTCTTCGTGGTGCAGGGCACCGGGCTGGGCGTCTACTGGGGACAGAGGGCTGGGCTGGGCGTCTAGTGGATGGACAGTGCTGTGCTGGACGCCTCCTACTGGGTGCAGAGCACTGGGCTGGGCATCTATTAGATGCACAGGGCTGTGCTGGACGCCTCCTACTGGGTACAGAGGGCCGGGCTGGGCGTCCAGTGGATGTAGAGGGCTGTGCTGGACGCCTCTTCCTGGTGCAGAGCGCCGGGCTGGGCGTCTACTGGGGGCAGAGGGCTGGGCTGGGCGTCTAGCGGATGGACAGTGCTGTGCTGGACGCCTCCTACTGGGTGCAGAGCACCGGGCCGGGCACCTAGTGGATGTAGAGCACTTTGCTGGCCATCTATTAGATGCCCAGGGCTGTGCTGGACGCCTCCTACTGGGTGCGGAGCGCTGGGCTGGGCGTCTACTGGGGGCAGAGGGCTGGGCTGGGCGTCCAGTGGATGGACAGTGCTGTGCTGGACGCCTCCTACTGGGTGCAGAGCACCGGGCCGGGCACCTAGTGGATGTAGAGCACTTTGCTGGCCATCTATTAGATGCCCAGGGCTGTGCTGGACGCCTCCTTCTGGGTGCGGAGGGCTGGGCTGGGCGTCTATTGGATGTACAGGGCTGTGCTGGACGCCTCTTCCTGGTGCAGGGCGCCAGGCTGGGCGTCTACTGGGGGCAGAGGGCTCGGTTGGGCGTCTAGTGGATGGACAGTGCTGTGCTGGACGCCTCTTACTGGGTGCAGAGCACTGGGCTGGGCATCTATTAGATGGGCAGGGCTGTGCTGGACGCCTCCTACTGGGTACAGAGGGCCGGGCTGGGCGTCTAGTGGATGTAGAGGGCTGTGCTGGACGCCTCTTACTGGTGCAGACCGCCGGGCTGGGCGTCTACTGGGGTCACAGGGCTGGGCTGGGCGTCTAGTGGATGGACAGTGCTGTGCTGGACGCCTCCTACTGAGGGCAGAGGGCTGGGCTGGGCATCTATTAGATGCACTGGGCTGGGCATCTATTAGATGCGCAGGGCTGTGCTGGACGCCTAGTGCCCTGCACCAGGGCCGATGCCCGCATCTATTGCCCACTTTGCCAACTTGGACTTCCCAAGCGCTTAGTACAGTGCTCTGCACACAGGAAGCGCTCAATAAATACGATTGATGATGATCTATTGGATGTAGCGCACTGCGCTGGACACCTCCTACTGGGTACAGAGGGCTGGGCTGGGCGTCTAGTGGATGGACAGCGCTGTGCTGGACGCCTCCTACTGGGTGCAGAGCACTGGGCTGGGCATCTGTTAGATGCCCAGGGCTGTGCTGGACGCCTCCTACTGGGTGCGGAGCGCCGGGCTGGGCGTCTAGTGGATGTAGCGCACTGTGCTGGACACCTCCTACTGGGTGCACAATGCTGGTTTGGGCGTCTAGTGGATGTAGAGGGCTGTGCTGGACGCCTCTTCGTGGTGCAGGGCGCCGGGCTGGGCGTCTACTGGGGGCAGAGGGCTGGGCTGGGCGTCTAGTGGATGTAAAGGGCTGTGCTGGACGCCTCCTGGGTGCAGAGCACTGGGTTGGGCATCTATTAGATGCGCAGAGCACTGGGCTGGGCATCTATTAGATGCGCAGAGCACTGGGCTGGGCATCTATTAGATGCGCAGGGCTGTGCTGGACTCCTCCTACTGGGTACAGAGGGCCGGGCTGGGCGTCTAGTGGATGTGTAGGGCTGTGCTGGACGCCTCCTACTGGGTGCAGAGCGCTGTGTTGGACACCTCCTTCTGGGTGCGGAGCGCCGGGCTGGGCATCTATTGGATGCAGAGGGCTGTGCTGGACTCCTCTTCCTGGTGCAGAGCGCCGGGCTGGGCGTCTATTGGGGGCGGAGGGCTAGGCTGGGCGTCTACTGGATGTAGAGGGCTGTGCTGGACGCCTCTTCCAGGTGCGGAGCGCCAGGCTGGGTGTCTAATGGGGGCACAGGGCTGGGCTGGGCGTCTAGTGGATGTAGAAGGCTGTGCTGGACGCCTCCAGCTGGGTGCAGAGCGCTGTGCTGGACACCTCTTACTGGGTGTGGAGCGCCGGGCTGGGCATTTATTGGACGTAGAGCACTGTGCTGGACGCCTCTTCCTGGTGCAGGGCGCCAGGCTGGGCATCAACTGGGGGCAGAGGGCTGGGCTGGGCGTCTAGTGGATGTAGAGGGCTGTGCTGGACGCCTCCTACTGAGGGCAGAGGGCTGGGCTAGGCATCTATTAGATGCACTGGGCTGGGCATCTATTAGATGCCCAGGGCTGTGCTGGACGCCTCCTACTGGGTGCGGAGCACTGGGCTGGGCAGTTATTGGGTGTAGAGGGCTGTGCTGGACGCCTCTTCCTGGTGCAGAGCGCCGGGCCGGGCGTCTACTTGGGGCAGAGGGCTGGGCTGGGCGTCTAGTGGATGGACAGTGCTGTGCTGGACGCCTCCAACTGGGTGCAGAGCGCTGTGCTGGACACCTCTTCCTGGGTGTGGAGCGCTGGGCTGGGCATTTATTGGATGTAGAGCGCTGTGCTGGACGCCTCTTCCTGGTGCAGAGCGCCGGGCTGGGCGTCTACTGGGGGCAGGGGGCTGGGCGTCTACGGGAGCAGAACTGTACTGGACGCCTCCTACTGATGCACAGCACTGGGCTGGGCGTCTACAGGTGCAGAGCACTGTACTGGACGCCTCCAGGCGATGTACACCGTAAGCGCTCAATAAATACGATTGATGACCATCATCAATCGTATTTACTGAGCGCTTACTATGTGCAGAGCACTGTACTAAGCGCTTGGGAAGTACAAATTGGCAGCATATGATGATGCAGAGCACCGGGCTGGGCGTCTACGGGTGCAGAGTGCTGTACTAGACGCCTCCCACTGGGTGCAGAGCGCCGGGCTGGGCATCCGTTGGATGTAGAGCGTTGTACCGGACGCCTCCAACCGATGCACACAGTAAGCGCTCAATAAATGCGATTGATGACCATCAACCCAAAGGAGGCGTCCAGGCAGTAGCCCTCCTCTTCTTCCTCCTCCTCCTCCTCCTCCTCCAGGCAGCGCGTGGTCGGACGGGCAGTGGCACACGGTGGCCCTGCAGGCCCGGGGCCAGCGGCTCGGCCTGGCCGTGGACGCCGAGGTGCGGAGCGTCCAGCACACTGCCCCGCCGGGCCTGCTCCGCGCTGGACGCCTCTACCGCTTCGGAGGTGAGCGGAGGGAGCTGGCTATCGACTGAGCGTGCAGAGCACTGTACTGAGCGCCGAGGAGGGGCCCCGTAGACACCATTCCCGCCCTCAGGGAGCTGACTATCTACTGAGCGCCGACGAGGGCCCCATAGACACCATTCCCGCCCTCAGGGAGCTGACTATCTACTGAGCGTGCAGAGCACTGTACTGAGCGCCGAGGAGGGGCCCAATAGGCACCATTCCCGCCCTCAGGGAGCTGACTATCTAGTGAGCGAGCAGAGCACTGTACTGAGCACCGAGGAGGGGCCCCATAGACATCATTCCCGCCCTCAGGGAGCTGACTATCTACTGAGCGTGCAAAGCACTGTACTGAGCGCCGAGAAGGGGCCCCATAGACACCAATCCCACCCTGAGGGAGCTATGTACTGAGCGCTCAGAACACTGTGCTGAGCGCCGAGGAGGTGCCCCATAGACCCCATTCCAGCCCGGGGAGAGCCCAATAGACACCATTCCCGCCCTCAGGGAGCTGACTATCTACTGAGCGTGCAGAGCACTGTACTGAGTGCCGAGGAGGGGCCCAAAAGGACACCATTCCCCCCCTCCAGGGGCTGACTATCTACTGAGTGTGCAGAGCACTGTACTGAGCGCCGAGGAGGGGCCCCATAGACACCATTCTCGCCCTCAGGGAGCTGACTATCTACTGAGCGAGCAGAGCACTGTACTGAGCGCCGAGAAGGGGCCCAATAGACCCCATTCCCGCCCTCAGGGAGCTGACTATCTACTGAGCGTGCAGAGCACTGTACTGAGCGCCGAGGAGGGGCCCCATAGACACCATTCTCGCCCTCAGGGAGCTGACTATCTACTGAGCGCCGAGGAGGGGCCCAAAAGACACCATTCCCGCCCTCAGGGAGCTGACTATCTACTGAGCGAGCAGAGCACTGCACTGAGCGCCGAGAAGGGGCCCAATAGACCCCATTCCCGCCCTCAGGGAGCTGACTATCTACTGAGCGCCGAGGAGGGGCCCCATAGACACCATTCCCGCCCTCAGGGAGCTGACTATCTACTGAGCGAGCAGAGCACTGTACTGAGCACCAGGGAGAGCCCAAAAAGACTCCATTCCTCCCCTCCAGGGGCTATCTACTGAGCGTGCAAAGCACTGTATTGAGCGCCAAGGAGGGGCCCAATAGACCCCATTCCCGCCCTCAGGGGGCTGACTATCTACTGAGCGAGCAGAGCACTGTACTGAGCGCCGAGAAGGGGCCCAATAGACCCCATTCCCGCCCTCAGGGAGCTGACTATCTACTGAGCGCCGAGGAGGGGCCCCATAGACACCATTCCCGCCCTCAGGGAGCTGACTATCTACTGAGCGAGCAGAGCACTGTACTGAGCACCAGGGAGAGCCCAAAAAGACTCCATTCCTCCCCTCCAGGGGCTGACTATCTACTGAGCGTGCAAAGCACTGTATTGAGCGCCAAGGAGGGGCCCAATAGACCCCATTCCCGCCCTCAGGGGGCTGACTATCTACTGAGCGAGCAGAGCACTGTACTGAGCGCCGAGAAGGGGCCCAATAGACCCCATTCCCGCCCTCAGGGAGCTGACTATCTACTGAGCGTGCAGAGCACTGTACTGAGCGCCGAGGAGGGGCCCCATAGACACCATTCTCGCCCTCAGGGAGCTGACTATCTACTGAGCGCCGAGGAGGGGCCCAAAAGACACCATTCCCGCCCTCAGGGAGCTGACTATCTACTGAGCGAGCAGAGCACTGCACTGAGCGCCGAGAAGGGGCCCAATAGACCCCATTCCCGCCCTCAGGGAGCTGACTATCTACTGAGCGCCGAGGAGGGGCCCCATAGACACCATTCCCGCCCTCAGGGAGCTGACTATCTACTGAGCGAGCAGAGCACTGTACTGAGCACCAGGGAGAGCCCAAAAAGACTCCATTCCTCCCCTCCAGGGGCTGGCTATCTACTGAGCGTGCAAAGCACTGTATTGAGCGCCAAGGAGGGGCCCAATAGACCCCATTCCCGCCCTCAGGGGGCTGACTATCTACTGAGCGAGCAGAGCACTGTACTGAGCGCCGAGAAGGGGCCCAATAGACCCCATTCCCGCCCTCAGGGAGCTGACTATCTACTGAGCGCCGAGGAGGGGCCCCATAGACACCATTCCCGCCCTCAGGGAGCTGACTATCTACTGAGCGTGCAGAGCACTGTACTGAGCGCCAAGGAGGGGCCCGATAGACACCATTCCCGCCTTCAGGGAGCTGACTATCTACTGAGCGTGTGCTGAGCCGGGGAGAGCCCAAAAAGACACCATTCCTCCCCTCCAGGGGCTGACTATCTACTGAGTGTGCAGAGCACTGCTCTGAGCGCCGAGGAGGGGCCCCACAGACACCATTCCCACCCTCAGGGAGCTGACTATCTACTGAGCGTGCACAGCACTGCACTGAGCGCCGGGGAGAGCCCAAAAAGACTCCTTTCCTCCCCTCCAGGGGCAGAGCACTGTGCTGAGCGCCGAGGAGGGGCCCAATAGACACCATTCCCACCCTCAGGGAGCTGACTATCTACTGAGCGAGCAGAGCACTGCGCTGAGCGCTGGGAAGAGCCCAAAAAGGCACCATTCCTCCTCCCCAGGGGCTGACTATCTATTGAGCGTGCAGAGCACTGTGCTGAGCGCCAAGGAGGGGCCCAATAGACCCCATCCCCGCCCTCAGGGGGCTGACTATCTACTGAGCGTGCAGAGCACTGTGCTGAGTGCCGAGGACAGCCCCAAAAGACACCATCCCTCCCCTCCAGGGAGCTGACTATCTACTGAGCGAGCAGAGCACTGTACTGAGCGTTAAGAGGCCCAATAGACACCATTCCTGCCCTCAGGGAGCTGACTATCTACTGACTATCTACTGAGCGTGCAGAGCACTGTACTGAGCGCCGAGGAGGGGCCCCATAGACCCCAATCCCACCCTTAGGGATCTGACTATACACTGAGCGTGGAGCACTGTGCTGAGCGCCAAGGAGGGGACTATGTACTGAGCGTGCAGAGCACTGCGCTGAACGCCGGGGAGAGCCCAAAAAGACACCACCCCTCCCCTCCAGGGGCTGACTATCTACTGAGCGCTCAGAGCACTGCGCTGAACGCCGGGGAGAGCCCAAAAAGACACCATCCCTCCCCTCCAGGGGCTGACTATCTACTGAGCGTGCAGAGCACTGTACTGAGCGCCGAGGAGGGGCCCCACCGACACCATTCCTGCCCTCAGGGAGCTGACTATCTACTGAGCGTGTGCTGAGCCGGGGAGAGCCCAAACAGACACCATCCCTCCCCTCCAGGGGCTGACTATCTACTGAGCGAGCAGAGCAGTGTACTGAGCGCCGAGGAGGGGCCCAATAGGCACCGTTCCCGCCCTCAGGGAGCTGACTATCTACTGAGTGCTCAGAGCACTGCGCTGAGTGCCGGGAAGAGCCGAAAAAGACACCATCCCTCCCCTCCAGGGGCTGACTATCTACTGAGCGTGCAGAGCACTGTACTGAGCGCCGAGGAGGGGCCCAACAGACCCCATTCCCGCCCTCAGGGAGCTGACTATCCACTGAGCGAGCAGAGCAGTGTACTGAGCGCCGAGGAAAGGCCCAGTAGGTGTACTGAGCGCCGAGGAAAGGCCCAGTAGACACCATTCCCGCCCTCAGGGAGCTGACTATCTACTGAGCGTGCACGGCACTGTGCTGAGCGCCAGGGAGAGCCCAAAAAGGCACCATTCCTCCCCTCAAGGGGCTGACTATCTACTGAGCGTGCAGAGCACTGTATTGAGCGCCAAGGAGGGGCCCAATAGACCCCATTCCCGCCCTCAGGGAGCTGACTATCTACTGAGCGTGCAGAGCACTGCGCTGAGCGCCGAGGAGGGGCCCAATAGGCACCGTTCCCGCCCTCAGGGAGCTGACTATCTACTGAGCGCCGGGGAGAGCCCAAGCAGACACCATTCCTCCTCTCAAGGACTATCTACTGAGCGTGCAGAGCACTGTACTGAGCGCCAAGAAGGGGCCCAATAGGCACCGTTCCCGCCCTCAGGGAGCTGACTATCTACTGAGCGCCGGGGAGAGCCCAAGCAGACACCATTCCTCCTCTCAAGGACTATCTACTGAGCGTGCAGAGCACTGTACTGAGCGCCAAGAAGGGGCCCAATAGACGCCATTCCCGCCCTCAGGGAGCTGCCTACCCACTGAGCGTGCAGAGCACCGTGCTGAGCGCCGAGGAGGGGCCCCGTAGCCGCCCTTCCCGCCCTGAGGGAGCTGACTATGTACTGAGCGTGCCGAGCCGGGCGCTGACTGTGTGTCTCTCTTGGTCTTTTGTGTGTGTGTTGCACAGGGTGTCCCCTGGACTCAGGGTGTAAACTTCCATTTCGTGGTTTTCAGGGCTGTGTGAGGGACGTGAGGCTCGGGGCCCGGCCCGTGGACCTCCTCGACGTCCAGCAAGTAGCCCCGGGGCAGCCCGGGGGCGTCCGCTTCGACCTCTGCGGGATGACTGACAGGTGAGAGGACTGTCCTTCCTTCCTTCGTTCATATTTATTGAGCGCTCCCTATGCGCAGAGCACGTGTGGAGCGCTTACTAGGGACCAGGAACGCTCAGTACAGTGCCTGGAGCATAGTAAGTGCTTCTCGCTTCATCCATTCATTCATGCAGTCCTATTTATTGAGCGCCTCCTGTGCGCAGAGCACGCGCGGAGCGCTTACTAGCTGTCCGGAGCGCTCAGTACAGTGCCTGGAGCGTAGTAAGCGCTTTGCACTTCATCCATTCGTTCATTCAGTCCTATTTACTGAGCGCTTCCCGCATGCAGAGCACGTGCGGAGTGCTTACTAGCTGTCTGGAGCGCTCAGTACAGTGCCTGGAGCATAGTAAGCGCTTCGTGCTTCATCCGTTCATTCATGCAGTCCTATTTATTGAGCGCCTCCTGTGTGCAGAGCACGTGTGGAGCGCTTACTAGGGATCAGGAGCGCTCAGTACAGTGCCTGGAGCATAGTAAGCGCTTCGCGCTTCATCCATTCGTTCATTCAGTCCTATTTATTGAGCGCTCCCTATGCGCAGAGCACGTGTGGAGCGCTTACTAGGGACCAGGAACGCTCAGTACAGTGCCTGGAGCATAGTAAGCGCTTCTCACTTCATCCATTGGTTCATGCAGTCCTATTTATGGAGCGCTTCCCGTGCGCAGAGCACGCGTGGAGCGCTTACTCGCTGTCTGGAGCGCTCAATACAGTGCCTGGAGCATAGTAAGCGCTTTGCGCTTCATCCATTCGTTCATTCAGTCCTACTTACTGAGCGCTTCCCGCATGCAGAGCACGTGCGGAGCGCTTACTAGCTGTCCGGAGCGCTCAGTACAGTGCCTGGAGAATAGTAAGCGCTTCGCGCTTCATCCATTCGTTCATTCAGTCCTATTTATTGAGCGCTCCCTATGCGCAGAGCACGTGTGGAGCGCTTACTAGGGACCAGGAACGCTCAGTACAGTGCCTGGAGCATAGTAAGCGCTTCTCACTTCATCCATTCATTCATGCAGTCCTATTTATTGAGCACCTCCTGTGCGCAGAGCACGTGTGGAGCGCTTACTCGCTGTCCAGAGCGCTCAGTACAGTGCCTGGAGCGTAGTAAGCGCTTCGTGTGGAGCGCTTCCTAGGGAGCAGGGGCGCTCAGGACAGAGCCCGGCACGTAGTAAGCACCTCACGAGGGCCGTCCTTCATCCATTCGTTCATTCAGTCCTATTTATTGAGCGCTTCCGGTGCGCAGAGCACGCGCGGAGCGCTTACTAGCAGTCCAGAGCGCTCAGTACAGTGCCTGGAGCATAGTAAGCGCTTCTCGCTTCATCCATTCATTCATGCAGTCCTATTTATTGAGCGCCTCCTGTGTGCAGAGCACGTGTGGAGCGCTTACTAGGGATCAGGAGCGCTCAGTACAGTGCCTGGAGCATAGTAAGCGCTTCGCGCTTCATCCATTCGTTCATTCAGTCCTATTTATTGAGCGCTCCCTATGCGCAGAGCACGTGTGGAGCGCTTACTAGGGACCAGGAACGCTCAGTACAGTGCCTGGAGCATAGTAAGCGCTTCTCACTTCATCCATTGGTTCATGCAGTCCTATTTATGGAGCGCTTCCCGTGCGCAGAGCACGCGTGGAGCGCTTACTCGCTGTCTGGAGCGCTCAATACAGTGCCTGGAGCATAGTAAGCGCTTTGCGCTTCATCCATTCGTTCATTCAGTCCTACTTACTGAGCGCTTCCCGCATGCAGAGCACGTGCGGAGCGCTTACTAGCTGTCCGGAGCGCTCAGTACAGTGCCTGGAGAATAGTAAGCGCTTCGCGCTTCATCCATTCGTTCATTCAGTCCTATTTATTGAGCGCTCCCTATGCGCAGAGCACGTGTGGAGCGCTTACTAGGGACCAGGAACGCTCAGTACAGTGCCTGGAGCATAGTAAGCGCTTCTCACTTCATCCATTCATTCATGCAGTCCTATTTATTGAGCACCTCCTGTGCGCAGAGCACGTGTGGAGCGCTTACTCGCTGTCCAGAGCGCTCAGTACAGTGCCTGGAGCGTAGTAAGCGCTTCGTGTGGAGCGCTTCCTAGGGAGCAGGGGCGCTCAGGACAGAGCCCGGCACGTAGTAAGCACCTCACGAGGGCCGTCCTTCATCCATTCGTTCATTCAGTCCTATTTATTGAGCGCTTCCGGTGCGCAGAGCACGCGCGGAGCGCTTACTAGCAGTCCAGAGCGCTCAGTACAGTGCCTGGAGCATAGTAAGCGCTTCTCGCTTCATCCATTCATTCATGCAGTCCTATTTATTGAGCGCCTCCTGTGTGCAGAGCACGTGTGGAGCGCTTACTAGGGAGCAGGAGCGCTCAGAACAGAGCCTGGCACGTAGTAAGCACCTCACGAGGGCCGTCCTTCATCCATTCGTTCATTCAGTCCTATTTATTGAGCGCTTCCTGTACACAGAGCATGCGCGGAGCGCTTACTAGCTGTCCGGGGTCAGGAGTCAGCGGGGTCAGCGCTTACTAGGGGTCAGAAGTGCTCAGTACAGTGCCTGGAGCATAGTAAGCGCTTCTCACTTCATCTATTCGTTCAT
The DNA here is from genome assembly GCF_015852505.1 of Tachyglossus aculeatus. NCBI lineage: Eukaryota > Metazoa > Chordata > Mammalia > Monotremata > Tachyglossidae > Tachyglossus > Tachyglossus aculeatus. The sequence continues at coordinate 511,638 of NW_024044869.1, read as the reverse complement.
TCAGTCCTATTTACTGAGCGCTTCCTGTGTGCAGAGCACATGTGGAGCGCTTACTACGGGTCCGGAGCGCTCAGTACAGTGTCCGCTGCGTAGTAAGCGCTTCGCGCTTCATCCATTCGTTCATTCAGTCCTATTTATTGAGCGCTTCCTGTGTGGGGAGATAGACACCACCACCAAACAAGTATTAATTATTAATTAATAATTTTTCACCGCCCTCCGTTCGTCCAGCGGTATTTACTGAGCGCCTCCCGGGTGCCGAGCACTGTACTGAGCGCTCGGGAAGGCCTGTAGCGCTTGGCGCCCGGGCTGAGGGTCGGCTAGGCCGCTCCCGGCCGCTCAGCCGGGCGCTGCTCGGCCGGGGCGTTCAGTACAGAGTCCCCGGTGAGTGATTTTGTTCTCTTTTCTTCTCGTCGGAGGTGTCTCCCCAACTTCTGCGAGCACCAGGGGACCTGCAGCCAGTCCTGGACCGAGTTCTGGTGCAACTGTAGCCGCACGGGCTATGGGGGAGCCGTCTGTCACCACGGTCAGGCCCCGACCACCACCGGCTCGTCTCCCCCATCACCCCCCGCCTCATTCCTCCCTCGTCCGCTCCTGGGCGCTCAGTACAGTGGCCGGCGCACTGGGAGCGCTCAATAAGTACCTCTGACTGACCATGCTATGGGATAGAACTGGGATTGGACGCTCCTGGGTGCTCAGTACGGTGCCTGGCGCACTGGGAGCGCTCAATAAGTACCTCTGACTGACGTCGTTGTGGGCTACGACTGGGTTTGGACGCTCCTGGGCGCTCAGTACAGTGCTCAGCACACGGGGAGCGCTCAATAAGTACCTCTGACTGACCTCCTTGTGGGCTAGGACTGGGATTGGACGCTCCTGGGCGCTTAGTACAGTGCTCAGAGCAGGGGGAGCGCTCAATAAGTACCTCTGATGTCGTTGTGGGCCTAGGACTGGGATTGGACGCTCCCGGGTGCTCAGTACAGTGCTCAGCACACGGGGAGTGCTCAATAAGTACCTCCGACTGACCTTGTTACGGGATAGAACTGGGATTGGATGCTTCTGGGCACTCAGTACAGTGCTCAGCACACTGGGAGCGCTCAATAAGTACCTCTGACTGACCTTGTTATGGGATAGAACTGGGATTGGACGCTCCTGGGTGCTCAGTACGGTGCCTGGCGCACTGGGAGCGCTCAATAAGTACCTCTGACTGACGTCGTTGTGGGCTACGACTGGGTTTGGACGCTCCTGGGCGCTCAGTACAGTGCTCAGCACACGGGGAGCGCTCAATAAGTACCTCTGACTGACCTCCTTGTGGGCTAGGATTGGGATTGGATGCTTCTGGGCGCTCAGTACAGTGCTCAGCACACTGGGAGCGCTCAATAAGTACCTCTGACTGGCCTCGTTGTGGGCTAGGACTGGGATTGGACGCTCCCGGGCGCTCAGTACAGTGCTCCGCAAATGGGGAGCGCTCAATAAGTACCTCTGACTGACCTTGCTATGGGATAGAACTGGGATTGGATGCTTCTGGGCGCTCAGTACAGTGCCTGGTGCACTGGGAGCGCTCAATAAGTACCTCTGACTGACCTTGCTATGGGATAGAACTGGGATTGGACGCTTCTGGGCGCTCAGTACAGTGCCTGGCGCACTGGGAGCGCTCAATAAGTACCTCTGACTGACCTCATTGTGGGCTAGGACTGGCGTTGGACACTCCTGGGCGCTCAGTACAGTGCTTGGCAGAAGTGGGAGCGCTCAATAAGTACCTCTGACTGACCTCGTTGTGGGCTAGGACTGGGATTGGACGCTCCTGGGCGCTCAATAAGTACCTCTGACTGACCTCATTGTGGGCTAGGACTGGGATTGGACGCTCCCGGGCGCTCAGTACAGTGCCCGGCACACGGGGAGCGCTCAATACGTACCTCTGACTGACCTTGCTATGGGATAGAACTGGGATTGGACGCTCCCGGGCGCTCAGTACAGTGCTCGGCACACGGGGAGCGCTCAATAAGTACCTCTGACTGACCTTGTTATGGGATATAACTGGGATTGGACGCTCCCGGGCGCTCAGTACAGTGCTCGGCGCACGGGGAGCGCTCAATAAGTACCTCTGACTGACCCCGTTGTGGGTTAGGACTGGGATTGGACGCTCTCGGGCGCTCAGTACAGTGCTCAGCACACGGGGAGCGCTCAATAAGTACCTCTGACTGACCTCGTTGTGGGCCTAGGACTGGGGTTGGACGCTCCCGGGCGCTCAGTACAGTGCTCGGCGCACTGGGTCGGCTCAATAAGTACCTCTGACTGACCTCGTTGTGGGCTAGTACTGGGATTGGAGGCTCCCGGGCGCTCAGTACAGTGCCTGGCGCACTGGGAGCGCTCATAAGTACCTCTGACTGACCATGCTATGGGATAGAACTGGGATTGGACGCTCCTGGGTGCTCAGTACAGTGCCTGGCGCACTGGGAGCGCTCCATAAGTACCTCTGACTGATCTGGTTATGGGCCAAGACTGGGATTGGACGCTCCCGGGCGCTCAGTACAGTGCCCGGCCCACGGGGAGCGCTCAGTAAGTACCTCTGACTGACCTCGTTGTGGGCTAGGACTGGGATTGGACGCTCCCGGGCGCTCAGTACAGCGCTCAACGCCCGGGGAGTGCTCAGTAAGTCCCTCTGACTGACAGAGCGCTTCCCCCATCTGCGGAACCGAGTCACCGCCCCTTTCCGTGCCTCAGTTTCCCCCCTCTGCAGAACAGTCACCTCGTCCCTCCGTGCCTCAGTTTCCCCCTTCTACTGAACAGTTACCGCTCCCCATCCGTGCCTCAGTTTCCCCCTTCTACAGAACAGAGCCACTTCTCTCTGTGCCTCGGTTTCCCCCCTCTGCAGAACGGGCTGCCTTCTCCCCTCCGTGCCTCAGTTTCCCCCCTCTGCAGTACAGATCCACTTCTCCCCTCCGTGCCTCAGTTTCCCCCTTCTGCAGAGCGGGCTGCCCTCTCCCCTCCGTGCCTCAGTTTCCCCCTCCGCAGAACAGAGCCACTTCTCCCCTGCGTGCCTCAGTTTCCCCCCTCTGCAGAACAGAGCCACGTCTCCCCTCCGTGCCTCAGTTTCCCCCTTCCGCAGTGCGGGCTGCCCTCTCCCCTCCGTGCCTCAGTTTCCCCCCTCTGCAGAACAGATCCGCTTCTCCCCTCCGTGCCTCAGTTTCCCCCTTCTGCAGAACAGGGTGACCTCTCCCCTCCGGGCCTCAGTTTCCCCCCTCTGCAGAACAGAGCCACTTCTCCCCTCCGGGCCTCAGTTTCCCCCCCCTCTGCAGAGCGGGCTGCCCTCTCCCCTCCGTGCCTCAGTTTCCCCCTTCCGCAGAACAGAGCCACTTCTCCCCTGCGTGCCTCAGTTTCCCCCCTCTGCAGACCAGATCCACTTCTCCCCTCCGGGCCTCAGTTTCCCCCCCTCTGCAGAACAGATCCACTTCTCCCCTCCGGGCCTCAGTTTCCCCCCTCTGCAGACCAGATCCGCTTCTCCCCTCCGTGCCTCAGTTTCCCCCCTCTGCAGAACAGAGCCACTTCTCCCCTCCGGGCCTCAGTTTCCCCCCCTCTGCAGAGCGGGCTGCCCTCTCCCCTCCGTGCCTCAGTTTCCCCCTTCCGCAGAACAGAGCCACTTCTCCCCTGCGTGCCTCAGTTTCCCCCCTCTGCAGACCAGATCCACTTCTCCCCTCCGGGCCTCAGTTTCCCCCCCTCTGCAGAACAGATCCACTTCTCCCCTCCGTGCCTCAGTTTCCCCCCTCTGCAGTGCGGGCTGCCCTCTCCCCTCCGTGCCTCAGTTTCCCCCCTCTGCAGAACAGAGCCACTTCTCCCCTCCGGGCCTCAGTTTCCCCCCTCTGCAGAACAGATCCACTTCTCCCCTCTGGGCCTCAGTTTCCCCCCTCTGCAGAACAGGCTGCCCTCTCCCCTCCGTGCCTCAGTTTCCCCCCTCTGCAGACCAGATCCACTCCTCTCCTCCGTTCTCAGTTTCCCCCCTCTGCAGAGCGGGCTGCCCTCTCCCCTCCGTGCCTCAGTTTCCCCCTTCTGCAGAACAGGGTGACCTCGCCCCTCCGGGCCTCAGTTTCCCCCTTCTGCAGAACAGATCCGCTTCTCCCCTCCGGGCCTCAGTTTCCCCCCTCTGCAGAACAGATCCGCTTCTCCCCTCCGTGCCTCAGTTTCTCCCCTCTGCAGAACAGATCCGCTTCTCCCCTCCGGGCCTCAGTTTCCCCCCTCTGCAGAACAGATCCACCTCTCCCCTCCGGGCCTCAGTTTCCCCCCCTGCAGAGCGGGCTGCCCTCTCCCCTCCGTGCCTCAGTTTCCCCCTTCTGCAGAACAGGGCGACCTCTCCCCTCCGTGCCTCAGTTTCCCCCCTCCACAGAACAGATCCGCTTCTCCCCTCCGGGCCTCAGTTTCCCCCCTCCGCAGAACAGATCCGCTTCTCCCCTCCGTGCCTCAGTTTCCCCCCTCTGCAGAACGGGCTGCCCTCTCCCCTCCGTGCCTCAGTTTCCCCGTTCTCCCCCCCCCCCGCAGCCCTGTTCGAGCCGTCGTGCGAGGCCTACAAGCACGAGGGCCGAGGGTCCGGCGTCTATCACATCGACGTGGACGGCAGCGGGCCCCTGGACCCCTTCCTCGTCTTCTGCAACATGAGCGGTGAGCGCCCCCCCCCCCCCGGGGCGCTCAGTACAGCACCCCGGCCTCCTGGGCGCCAGGGCGCTGTGCTGGACGCCGGGGGGGAGTCCAATACATCAAGAAGCAGACCCATTCTCTGCCCACAAACTGAGCTCACGGCCTAGAGGGGAAGCACAGACGTTATCCGGCCATCGGTGCTATGTACTGAGCGCTTCCTGGGGGCAGGGCACTGTACTAAGCGCCGGGGAGAGTCCAATACATCAACAAGCAGACCCATTCTCTGCCCACAATCGGAGCTCACGGCCTAGAGGGGAAACACAGCAATCGGTGCTATGTACTGAGCGCTCCCTGGGTGCAGAGCACTGTACTAAGCGCCGGGGAGAGTCCAATACATCAAGAAGCAGGCCCAGTCCCTGCCCACAATCGGAGCTCACGGCCTAGAGGGGAAACACGGACGTTATCCAGCGATCGGTGCTATTTATTGAGCGCTTCCTGTGTGCAGAGCACTGTACTAAGCGCCGGGGAGAGTCCAGTACATCAAGAAGCAGGCCCAATCCCTGCCCACAATCTGAGCTCACGGCCTAGAGGGGAAGCACGGACAATATCCAGCCATCGGTGCTATGTACTGAGCGCTCCCTGGGGGCAGGGCACTGTACTAAGCGCCGGGGAGAGTCCAATACATCAACAAGCAGGCCCAGTCCCTGCCCACAATGGGAGCTCATGGCCTAGAGGGGAAGCACAGGCGTTATCCAGCCATCGGTGCTATGTACTGAGTGCTCCCTGGTGCAGAGCACTGTACTAAGCGCTGGGGAGAGTCCAATACATCAACAAGCAGACCCATTCTCTGCCCACAATCTGAGCTCACAGCCTAGAGGGGAAGACAGACATTATCCAGCAATCGGTGCTATTTATTGAGCGCTTACTGCGTGCAGAGCACTGTACTAAGCACTCTCAGTGGTTTGAAGTGCAGAACACTGTACTAAGCGCCGGGGAGAGTCCAATACATCAAAAAGCAGACCCATTCTCTGCCCACATTCGGAGCTCACGGCCTAGAGGGGAAACACAGACGTTATCCAGCAACCAGTGCTATGTACTGAGCGCTTCTTGTGTGCAGAGCACTGTACTAAGCGCCGGGGAGAGTCCAGTACATCAAGAAGCAGACCCATTCTCTGCCCACATTCGGAGCTCACGGCCTAGAGGGGAAGCACAGACGTTATCCAGCAACCAGTGCTATGTACTGAGCGCTTCTTGTGTGCAGAGCACTGTACTAAGCGCCGGGGAGAGTCCAGTACATCAAGAAGCAGACCCAGCCCCATGGCTCAGCGGAAAGAGCCCGGGCTTGGGAGCCCGAGGTCCTGGGTTCAAATCCCGGCTCCTCCCCTTGTCAGCTGGGTGACTTTGGGCGAGTCACTTCCCTTCTCTGGGCCTCAGTTCCCTCATCTGTAAAATGGGGATGAAGTTTGTGAGACCATCACCTGGTCTCTCCCCCAGCGCTTAGAACAGTGCTTGCCACATAGTAAGCGCTTAATAAATGCCATTATTATTATTATTATTATTATTATTATTATTATTAAGTGCTTACTATGTGCCAGGCACTGTGCTAAACACTGGATTCAATGAAGGAATACAGGGAATGGGGGAGGGAACCGCCCTGTTTCTGCTGTGTGACCCTGAGCTAGTCATTTCCCTTCCCTGGGCCTCAGTTTCCCTCCTCTGGAAAAGGGGGATGGAGAATTGAAATTTTAATTTGAATGAAGGGAAAGAGAGTGGAGAACGGTTCTTGATAAGATTTGATTTTCTTTTAAATGAAAATAAGCGGAAAGAGGAGAGTCACTTTTTAAATTTTATTTTCCCTTTTCGATGAAGGGAAATGGAAAAAGAGGGGAGAATGGTCATTGATTGTCTTTTATTTCCTGTTTTCCATGAAGGAAAATGGAAAAAAGAGGGAAAAAAACCCCATTATTTTAGTTATTTTTTTTTAAATAAAGTTGACGGCCATGGATTTGATTTGATTTCCGTAATGAAGGCGAGTGGAGAATCGTCCTTTTTTATTTAATTTCATGGTTTTTTTGGATGAGGGTAAATAAAAAAAAGGAGGGGGGAGAACAGTTATGGATCTTATTAAGGGGAATAATTATGGATTTTATTAAATTGTAGTATTTTGGATGAAAGGATTATGGGTTTTATTAAATTTTAGTATTTGGCATGAGAGGAAATGGAAAGAGGAGACTGGAGGAGGGTCATTTTCTAAATTTTATTTTCCCTTTTCGATGAAGGGAAATGGAAAGAGAGGGGAGAAGGGTCACTGATTTTCTTTTATTTCCTTTTTTCCATGAAGGAAAATGGAGAAAAGAGGAAAAAAAGCCATTATTTTATAGTTAATTTTTATGAAATAAAGTTGCCGGCCATGGATTTGATTTGATTTCTATAATAAAGGCGAGTGGAGAATCGTCCTTTTTTATTTAATTTCTGTTTTTTGGATGAGTGTAAATAAAAAAAGGAGGGGGGAGAACAGTTATGGATCTTATTAAGGGGAATAATTATGCATTTTATTAAATTTTAGTATTTGGATAAAGGAAATGGAAAGAGGAGAGTGGAGGAGGGTCATTTTCTAATTTTATTTTCCCTTTTCGATGAAGGGAAATGGAAAGAGAGGGGAGAAGGGTCACTGATTTTCTTTCATTTCCTTTTTTCCATGAAGGAAAATGGAGAAAAGAGGGGAAAAAGCCGTTATTTTAGTTAATTTTTATTAACTAAAGTTGACGGCCATGGATTTGATTTGATTTCTATAATTAAGGCGAGTGGAGAATCGTCCTTTTTTATTTAATTTCTGTTTTTTTGGATGAGGGTAAATAAAAAAAGGAGGGGGGGAGAACAGTTATGGATCTTATTAAGGGGAATAATTATGCATTTTATTAAATTTTAGTATTTGGATAAAGGAAATGGAAAGAGGAGAGTGGAGGAGGGTCATTTTCTAATTTTATTTTCCCTTTTCGATGAAGGGAAATGGAAAGAGAGGGGAGAAGGGTCACTGATTTTCTTTTATTTCCTTTTATCCATGAAGGAAAATGGAGAAAAGAGGAAAAAAAGCCATTATTTTATAGTTAATTTTTATGAAATAAAGTTGCCGGCCATGGATTTGATTTGATTTCTATAATAAAGGCGAGTGGAGAATCGTCCTTTTTTATTTAATTTCTGTTTTTTGGATGAGTGTAAATAAAAAAAGGAGGGGGGAGAACAGTTATGGATCTTATTAAGGGGAATAATTATGCATTTTATTAAATTTTAGTATTTGGATAAAGGAAATGGAAAGAGGAGAGTGGAGGAGGGTCATTTTCTAATTTTATTTTCCCTTTTCGATGAAGGGAAATGGAAAGAGAGGGGAGAATGGTCACTGATTTTCTTTCATTTCCTTTTTTCCATGAAGGAAAATGGAGAAAAGAGGGGAAAAAGCCGTTATTTTAGTTAATTTTTATTAACTAAAGTTGCCGGCCATGGATTTGATTTGATTTCTATAATAAAGGCGAGTGGAGAATCGTCCTTTTTTATTTAATTTCTGTTTTTTGGATGAGTGTAAATAAAAAAAGGAGGGGGGAGAACAGTTATGGATCTTATTAAGGGGAATAATTATGCATTTTATTAAATTTTAGTATTTGGATAAAGGAAATGGAAAGAGGAGAGTGGAGGAGGGTCATTTTCTAATTTTATTTTCCCTTTTCGATGAAGGGAAATGGAAAGAGAGGGGAGAATGGTCACTGATTTTCTTTCATTTCCTTTTTTCCATGAAGGAAAATGGAGAAAAGAGGGGAAAAAGCCGTTATTTTAGTTAATTTTTATTAACTAAAGTTGACGGCCATGGATTTGATTTGATTTCTATAATTAAGGCGAGTGGAGAATCGTCCTTTTTTATTTAATTTCTGTTTTTTTGGATGAGGGTAAATAAAAAAAGGAGGGGGGAGAACAGTTATGGATCTTATTAAGGGGAATAATTATGCATTTTATTAAATTTTAGTATTTGGATAAAGGAAATGGAAAGAGGAGAGTGGAGGAGGGTCATTTTCTAATTTTATTTTCCCTTTTCGATGAAGGGAAATGGAAAGAGAGGGGAGGATGGTCATTGATTGTCATTTATTTCCCCTTTTCAGTGAAGGGAAATGGAGGAAAGAGGAAAAAAAGTAATTTATTTTAGTTAATTTTTTAAAACGAAGTTGACAGCCATGGATTTGATTTGATTTCTGTAATGAAGGCGAGTGGAGAATCGTCCTTTTTAATTTAATGTCATTTTTTTTTGGATGAGGGTAAATGAAAAGAAGGAGGGGGGAGAACGGTTATGGATCTTATTAAGGAGAATAGTTATGGATTTTATTACACTTTAGTATTTTGGATGAAAGGATTATGGATTTTATTAAACTTTAGTATTTGGCAGGAAAGGAAATGGAAAGAGGAGAATGGAGAAGAGTCATTTTTTAAATTTTATTTTCCCTTTTCGATGAAGGGAAATGGAAAGAGGGGGAGAATGGTCATTGATTTTCTTTTATTTCCTGTTTTCAATGAAGGAAAATGGAGAAAAGAGGAAAAAAATCAATTTATTTTAGTTAATTTTTTAAAAATGAAGTTGATGGCCATGGATTTGATTTGATTTCTGTAATGAAGGCGAGTGGAGAATCGTCCTTTTTTATTTAATTTCATGGTTTTTTTGGATGAGGGTAAATAAAAAAAGGAGAGGGGAGAACAGTTATGGATCTTATTAAGGAGAATAATTATGCATTTTATTAAATTTTAGTATTTTGGATGAAAGGATTATGGATTTTATTAAATTTTAGTATTTGGCATGAAAGGAAATGGAAAGAGGAGAATGGAGGAGAGTCATTTTTTAAATTTTATTTTCCCTTTTCGATGAAGGGAAATGGAAAGAGGGGAGAATGGTCATTGATTTTCTTTTATTTCCTGTTTTCAATGAAGGAAAATGGAGAAAAGAGGGAAAAAAGCCATTATTTTAGTTAATTTTTATGAAATAAAGTTGACGGCCATGGATTTGATTTGATTTCTGTAATGAAGGCGAGTGGAGAATCGTCCTTTTTTATTTAATTTCATTTTTTTTGGATGAGGGTAAATAAAAAAAGGAGGGGGGAGAACAGTTATGGATCTTATTAAGGGGAATAATTATGCATTTTATTAAATTTTAGTATTTGGATGAAAGGAAATGGAAAGAGGAGAGTGGAGGAGGGTCATTTTCTAAATTTTATTTTCCCTTTTCGATGAAGGGAAATGGAAAGAGAGGGGAAAATGATCATTGATTTTCTTATATTTCCTTTTTTCATTGAAGGAAAATGGATAAAAGAGGAAAAAAAATCCATTTATATTAGTTAATTTTTTTTAAATGTAGCTGACAGCCATGGATTTGATTTGATTTCTATAATGAAGGAGAGTGGAGAATCGTCCTTTTTTATTTAATTTCATGGGTTTTTTTGGATGAGGGTAAATAAAAAAAGGAGCGGGGAGAACAGTTATGGATGCTATTAAGAGGAATAATTATGGATTTTATTTAATTTTAGTATTTTGCATGAAAGGAAATGGAAAGAGGAGAGTGGAGGCGGGTCATTTTCTAAATTTTATTTTCCCTTTTCGATGAAGGGAAATGGAAAGAGAGGGGAGGATGGCCATTGATTGTCATTTATTTCCCCTTTTCAGTGAAGGGAAATGGAGAAAAGAGGAAAAAAAGTCATTTATTTTAGTTAATTTTTTAAAACGAAGTTGACGGCCATGGATTTGATTTGATTTCTGTAATGAAGGCGAGTGGAGAATCGTCCTTTTTTTATTTAATTTCATGTTTTTTTTTTGGATGAGGGTAAATGAAAAAAAAGGAGGGGGGAGAAGAGTTATGGATCTCATTAAGGGGAATAATTATGGATTTTATTAAATTTTAGTATTTGGATGAAAGAAAATGGAAAGAAGAGAGTGGAGGAGAGTCATTTTTAAAATTTTATTTTTCCTTTTCGATGAAGGGAAATGGAAAGAGAGGGGAGGATGGTCACTGATTTTCTTTTATTTCCTTTTTTCAGTGAAGGGAGATGGAGAAAAGTAGGAAAAGCCTTTCATTGTATTTAATTTTTTTTTTAATAAAGGGGACGGTCTTGGATTGGATTGGATTTTTGTAAGGAAGGAGAGCGGAGAATCGTCCTTTTTTATTTAATTTTATGTTTCTTGGATGGAAAAAAGGAAGGGAAATGGAAGAGAGGTGAGTGGACCAGAGTTATTGACTTTATTTTATTTTAGTTTATTTTTCTAATGATGGTCAATGGAAAAAGAGAGGAAACTAGTCATTGATTTTCTTTTATTTCCTTTTTTAAAATGAAGAGAAATGGAGAAAAGTAGAAAAGGCCATTTATTGTAGCTATTTTTTTTAAATAAAGGGGACGGTCATGGATTGGATTGGATTTTTGTAAGGAAGGAGAGCAGAGAATCGTCCTTTTTAATTTAATTTCATGTTTTTTGGATGGAAAAAAGGAGGGGGGAGAATAGTTCTGGATCTTATTGAATTTTAGTTTTTTGGATGAAGGGAAATGGAAGAGAAGAGAGTGGACCAGAGTTATTGATTTTATTTTAGTTTAGTTTATTTTTCTAATGATGGTCAATGGAAAGAGAGAGAAAACTAGTCATTTATTTTATTTTATTTTTTAAAATTACGGTATTTGGCAAAAGGGTGGAGAATCATCAGAGATTCCAGTTAATTTTTTAAATGAAGGTGAGAGTCATCGATTTGATTTGATATTTTTATGAAGAGAAATGGAAGGAGAAGCGTGGAGAATCATCATCTTTTAAAATTTATTCTGTTTTTGGATGAAGAGAAATAGAAAGAGGAGAGTGGGGAAATGATTTGACTTTATTTTATTTATCTAATGATGGTCAATGGAAAAAGAGAGGGAAATAGTCCTTTCATTTATTTTCACTAGAAAAATAAATGGAAAAAGGGTGGAAAAGAGTCATTGATTCTGGTTAATTTTTTTAAATGAAGGTGAGAGTCACTGATTTGATTTGATTTTTTAAATGAAGGGAAACGGAAAGAGAAGAATCATCCTTTTTGAATTTATCTTTTGAGGAAGGGAAATGGAAAGAGGAGAATCACCCTTTTGAATTTATTTTATTTTTTTGATGGGAAACGGAAAGAGGAGATTGGGCAGTAGTTTTTTATTTGATTTGATTTTTCTAATGAAAGTAAAATGGAAAAAGTGGAGAAGAGTCATTGATATTAGTTGATTTTTAAAAAGTGAAGGCGATAGTCATCGATTTGATTTGATTCTTTAAATGGAGAGATATGGAAAGAAGAGAGTGAAGAATCGTCCTTTTTATTTATTTCTGATGAAGGAAATGGAAAGAAGAGAGTGGACCAGAGCCTTTGACCTTATTTTATTTTATTTTTCTAATGAAAATAAATGGGAAAAGGGTGGAGATGAGTCGTTGATTTTATTTGCATTTAATGAAGGCGAGAGTCATTGATTTGATTTGATTTTTAAATGGAGAGAAATGGAAAGAAGAGATGAGAGGAGTCATTTTTTATTTTATTTTACATTTTTGATGATGGGAATGGAAAGAGGAGAGTGGACAAGAGTCTTTGACTTTATTTTATTTTATTTTTCTGATGAAAAAAGAGATGAGAGAAGAGTCATTTTTTATTTTATTTTACTTTTTTGATGAAGGGAATGGAAAGAGGAGAGTGGACAAGAGTCTTTGACTTTTTTTATTTTATTTTTCTGATGAAAAATCGATGGAAAAAGAGTGGTTTAGAGTCATTGATTTTAGTTGAATTTTTTAATGAAGGTGATAATCATTGATTTGATTTGATTTTTTAATGAAGGGAGAGGGAAGAGTGGAGAATCGTCACTTTTGATTTTAATTTAGGTTTTTTTGATGAAGGGAAATGGAAAGAGGAAAGGGGACCAAAGGTATTAACTTCATTTTATTTTATTTTTCTAATGAAAGTAAATGGGAACAGGGTGGAGATGAGCCGTTGATTTTATTTGAATTTAATGAAGGCGAGAGTCATTGATTTGATTTGATTTTTAAATGGAGAGAAATGGAAAGAAGAGATGAGAGGAGTCTTTTTAAATTTTATTTTACTTTTTTGATGAAGGGAAATGGAAAGAGGAGAGTGGACAAGAGTCTGACTTTATTTTATTTTACTTTACTTTTCTGATGAAAGTCAATGGAAAAAGAGTGGAGAAGAGTCATTGATTTTAGTTGAATTTTTTAATGAAGGTGATAATCATTGATTTGATTTGATTTTTTAATGAAGGGAAATGGAAAGGGAAGAGTGGAGAATTGTGACTTTTGATTTTAATTTAGGTTTTTTTTGATAAAGGGAAATGGAAAGAGGAAAGGGGACCAAAGGTACTGACTTCATTTTATTTTATTTTTCTAATGAAAGTAAATGGGAACAGGGTGGAGATGAGTCATTGATTTTATTTGAATTTAATGAAGGCGAGAGTCATGGATTTGATTTTTAAATGGAAAGAAATGGAAAGAAGAGATGAGAGAAGGGTCTTTTTAAATTTTATTTTACTTTTTTGATGAAGGGAAATGGAAAGAGGAGAGTGGACAAGAGTCTTTGACTTTATTTTATTTTATTTTACTTTTCTGATGAAAGTCAATGGAAAAAGAGTGGAGAAGTCATTGATTTTAGTTGAATTTTTTAATGAAGGTGATAATCATTGATTTGATTTGATTTTTTAATGAAGGGAAATGGAAAGGGAAGAGTGGAGAATTGTCACTTTTGATTTTAATTTAGTTTTTTTTGATAAAGGGAAATGGAAAGAGGAAAGGGGACCAAAGGTATTGACTTCATTTTATTTTATTTTTCTAATGAAAGTAAATGGGAACAGGGTGGAGATGAGTCATTGATTTTATTTGAATTTAATGAAGGTGAAAGTCATTGATTTGATTTGATTTTTAAATGGAAAGAAATGGAAAGAAGAGATGAGAGGAGTCTTTAAATTTTATTTTACTTTTTTGATGAAGGGAAATGGAAAGAGGAGAGTGGACAAGAGTCTTTGATTTTATTTTATTTTACTTTACTTTTCTGATGAAAGTCAATGGAAAAAGAGTGGAGAAGAGTCATTGATTTTAGTTGAATTTTTAAATGAAGGTGATAATCATTGATTTGATTTTTTAATGAAGGGAAATGGAAAGGGAAGAATGGAGAACGGTCACTTTGATTTTATTTTACCTTTTTTGATGAAGGGAAGTGGAAAGAGGAGAGGGGACCAAAGGTATTGACTTCATTTTATTTTATTTTTCTAATGAAAGTAAATGGGAACAGGGTGGAGATGAGTCATTGATTTTATTTGAATTTAATGAAGGCGAGAGTCATGGATTTGATTTTTAAATGGAAAGAAATGGAAAGAAGAGATGAGAGAAGGGTCTTTTTAAATTTTATTTTACTTTTTTGATGAAGGGAAACGGAAAGAGGAGCGTGGACAAGAGTCTTGACTTTATTTTATTTTATTTTTCTGATGAAAGTCAAGGGAAAAAGAGTGGAGAAGAGTCATTGATTTTACTTGAATTTTTTAATAATAATAATGATGGTATTTGTTAAACGCCTACTACATGCTGAGTCCTGTTCTAAGGTGACAGTCGTTGATTTGATTTGATTTTTTAAATGAAGGGAAATGCAAAGGGGAGAGTGGAGAATGATCACTTTTGATTTTATTTTAGTTTTTTTTTTTTTGATGAGGGTAAACGGAAAGAGGACAGTGGGCCAAAGTTATTGACTTTATTTTATTTTATTTTTCTAACGAAGGAAATGGGAAAAGAGTGAAGAAGAGTCATTGATTTCAGTTGACTTTTTTTTAAACGGAGAGAAATGGAAAGAAGAGAGTGAGTGGAGAATCATCCTTTTTATGTATTTTTTTCTGATGAAGGAAATGGAAAGAAGAGAGTGGACAGTACTTGGCTTTATTTTATTTTCATTTTATTTTATTTTTCCAATGGGAGTCAATGGAAAAAGAGTGGAGAAGAATCATTGACTATAGTTGAATTTTTTAATGAATACTTGGCTTTATTTTATTTTCAGTTTATTTTATTTTTCCAATGGGAGTCAATGGAAAAAGAGTGGAGAAGAGTCATTGACTATAGTTGAATTTTTTAATGAATACTTGGCTTTATTTTATTTTCATTTTATTTCATTTTTCTAATGGAAGTCAATGGAAAAAGAGTGGAGAAGAGTCATTGCCTATAGTTGAATTTTTTAATGAATACTTGGCTTTATTTTATTTTCATTTTATTTCATTTTTCTAATGGGAGTCCATGGAAAAAGAGTGGAGAAGAGTCACTGACTATACTTGAATTTTTTAATGAAGGTGATAATCATTGATTTGATTTTTTTTTAATGAAGGGAAATGGAAAGGAAAGAGGGGAGAATCGTTGCTTTTGATTTTATTTTAGTTTTTTGATGAAGGGAAATGGGAAGAGGAGTGTCACTAACTACTTTTCTAATGAGAGTAAATGGAAAAAGAGGGAAGAGTCATGGGTTTTAGTGGATTTTTTAAAAAATGAAGGTGACAGTCATTGGTTTTAGTTGATTTTTTTAAATGGAGAGAAATGGAAAGAAGAGAGTGAGTGGAGAATCATCCTTTTTATTTATTTCTTTTTTTCTGATGAAGGAAATGGAAAGAAGAGAGCGGGCAATACTCCTTGGCTTTATTTTTGCTTATTTTATTTTTCTGAAGAAAAACGATGGAAAAAGAGTGGAGAAGAGTCTGATTTGAGTTGATTTTTTTAAAAAATAGAGTCATTGATTTGAGTTGAATTTTTTTTAAAAAATAAAGATCTAGTCATGGCTTTGATTTGATTTTTTTTAATGAAGGCAAATGGAAAGAGGAGAGTGGAGAATTATCCTTTTTATTTCTTTTTTTCTAAGAAGCGAAAGGGTAAGAGGAGAGTGAACCATGATCTTTTGTATAATTTAATTTTTCTGGTGGAAGTAATTGGAAAAAGAGTGGAGACTAATGATGGATTTTAGTTGATTTTCTATAATGAAGATCTAGTCATGGTTTCGATCTGATTTTTTAATGAAGCCAAGTGGAAAGAGGAGAGGGAAGGGAAATGTCATTTTTTAAATTTCTTTTTCCAACGAAGGGGAAGGGAAAGAGGAGAGCGGGGGATCGTCATTTTTCAATTTTAATTTTTTGATGAAAGAAAGTGGAAAGGAGAGAGCAGACAAGGGCCCTTTATTTAAATTTAGTTTTCTAATGACAGTAAATGGAAAAAGAGTGGAGACTAATTATTCATTTGAGTTGATTTTGTTTTTCAAATGAAGTCAGTACTTTTTTATTTTTTAATGAGAGTAAAATGGAAAGAGGAAAGTTGAGAATGCCCTTTTTATTTCTTTTTTGGATGAAGGGAAACGGAAAGAGGAGAGGGGAGAATCCTCATTTTCTATTTTCTTGTTTTGATGAAGAGAAACGGAAAGAGGAGAAAGAAGGGAGAATCCTCATTTTTTATTTTATTTCTTTTTCGATGAAAAGAAATGGAGAGAAAGGAGAATCATCATTTTATACGTTTTCTTTTGCGATGAAGGGAAATGGAAAGAGGAGAGAATCATCATTTTTATTTCTTTTTTTTTGGATGAAGGGAAATGGAAAGAGGAGAAAGAGGGGAGAATCACCTTTTTAACTTTGTTTCTTTTGTGGATGAAGGGAAATGGAAAGAGAAGAGAGAGGGGAGAATCATCTTTTTTATTTTATTTCTTTTTATGATGAAGGGAAATGAAAAGAGGAGAAAGAGAGGAGGTCATCATTTTTTTATTTCTTTTTTTGGATGAAGGGAAATGGAAAGAGGAGAAAGAAGGGAGAATCATCCTTTTCATTTTATTTCTTTTTTGGATGAAGGGAAATGGAAAGAGGAGGAAGAAGGGAGAATCATCCTTTTCATTTTATTTCTTTTTTGGATGAAGGGAAATGGAAAGAAGAGAGAAGGGAGAATCCTCATTTTAATTTTCTTTCTTTTTTGATGAAGGGAAATGGAGAGAGAAAGGGGGGAATCATTTTTATTTCATTTCTTTTTATGATGAAGGGAAATGGAAAGAGGAGAGAAAGGAGGTGAATCATCATTTTTATTTCTTTTTTTTGGATGAAGAAATGGAAAGAGGAGAGGGGAGAAATGTCATTTTTATTTCTTTTTCGGATAAAGGGAAATGGATAGAGGAGAGAGAGGGGAGAATCACCATTTTTCATTTTATTTCTTTTTTTGGATGAAGGGAAATGGAAGGAGGAGCGAGGAAAATCATCAATTTTTCTTTCTTTTTTGATGAAGTGAAATGAAAAGAGGAGAGAGAGCGGAGAGAATCCGCCTTTTTATTTCTTTTTTGGATGAAGAGAAATGGAAAGAGGCGAGAGAGGGGGGAGAATCCTCATTTTTTCTTTTCTTTTTTGGATGAAGAGAAATGGATAGAGGAGAAAGGTGAATCATAATTTCTTAAATGCTCTTTTGGATGAAGTGTCCTCATTTTTTATTTTATATTTATATTTTATAGTGGATGAAGGGAAATGGAAAGGGGAGAAAGAGAGGAGATTTTTTTTCATTTTATTTTAATTTTCTTTGGATGAAGGGAAGTGGAAAGAGGAGAAAGAGAGGAGAATTTTTTCATTTTATTTTAATTTTCTTTGGATGAAGGGAAGTGGAAAGAGGAGAAAGAGAGGAGAATTTTTTCATTTTATTTTATTTCACCATTTTTCATTTTATTTCTTTTTTGGATGAAGGGAAATGGAAAGAGGAGAGAGGAAAATCACCAATTTTTCTTTCTTTTTTGATGAAGTGAAATGAAAAGAGGAGAGAGAGAGGGGAGAATCTGCCTTTTTTATTTCTTTTTTTGGATGAAGAGAAATGGAAAGAGGAGAGAGGGGGGGAGAATCCTCATTTTTTTGTTCTTTGGATGAAGGGAAATGGAAAGAGGAGAAAGAGGGGAGAATCCTCATTTTTTGTTACTTTTTTGGATGAAGGGAAATGGAAAGAGGAGAAAGAGGGGAGAATCCTCATTTTTTTGTTTCTTTTTTGGATGAAGGGAAATGGAAAGAGGAGAAGGAGGGGAGAATCCTCATTTTTTGTTTCTTCTTTGGATGAAGGGAAATGGAAAGAGGAGAAAGAGGGAAGAATCCTTATTTTTTGTTTCTTCTTTGGATGAAGGGAAATGGAAAGAGGAGAAGGAGGGGAGAATCCTCATTTTTTGTTTCTTTTTTGGATGAAGGGAAATGGAAAGTGGAGAAAGAGGGGAGAATCCTCATTTTTTGTCTCTTTTTTGGATGAAGGGAAATGGAAGGAGGAAAAAGAGGGGAGAATCCTTGTTTTTTGTCTCTTTTTGGATGAAGGGAAATGGAAAGAGGAGAAAGGGGAGAATACTTGTTTTTTGTCTCTTCTTTGGATGAAGGGAAATGGAAAGAGGAGAAAGAGGGGAGAATCCTTGTTTTTTGTTTCTTCTTTGGATGAAGGGAAATGGAAAGAGGAGAAGGAGGGGAGAATCCTCATTTTTTGTTTCTTTTTTGGATGAAGGGAAATGGAAAGAGGAAAAAGAGGGGAGAATCCTCATTTTTTATTTCTTTGGCTGAATGGTCCTCCCCTCCCCCAGACTCCGCCTGGACTCTGGTCCACCCCAAGGGCCCGGGGAGGCCCACCAGGCCCGGGACCAAGGCGTCCATCACATCCATCGTCTACGACGCGTCGGCCGAGCAACTGCGCGCCGTGGTGGAGCAGGCTGAGCACTGTGAGCAGAGCGTCCTCTACACCTGTCGCCGGGCCCGGCCCCACGGCCCCCGGGGTGAGTTGATCCTGTGTGGCTGTGTACTGAGCGCTTCTTGGGTGCCGGGCGCCGTCCTGAGCGCTGGGGAGAGTCCGATCCAACACCAAACAGGCCCATTTGGTGCCCACCAGGGGCTGACAGTCCGGAGGGGGAGACAGACCTCGTCCATCCACCAGTGGTATTTATTGAGCGCTTTCGGGGGGCAGAGCACTGTACTGAGCGCTGGGGAGAGGGCACTCCAACAGTAAATAGTGACATTCCCTGTCTGGATTGATGGGTGAATGGATGGAGGGATGGAGGGGTGGGAGGATGGGAGGAGGGAGGGAGGGAGGGAGGGATGGATTGATATGTAGATGGGTGGATGGAGGGATGGGTGGATGGGAAGTGCTTAGTACAGTGCTCTGCACATAGTAAGTGCTCAATAAATATGATGGAATGAATGAATTGATGGATAGATCATTAGATGGGTTGATGGATGAATGGGTGGATGAAGGGATGGATGGGATTAGAGGGATGGAGGGAGGGGTGGAGGGATGGAGGGATGGATGGAGGGATGGAGGAATGGAGGGATGGGTGGGATGGAGGGAGGGATAGAAGGATGGATGGAGGGATGATGGATGGATGGAGGGATGGAGGGATGATGGATGGATGGGTGGATGGAAAGAAAGATGGATGGAGGGATGGGTGGGATGGAGGGATGATGGATGGATGGATGGATGGAGGGAGGGAGGGATGGATGGATGGATGGAGGGAGGGAGGGAGGGATGGAGGGAGGGAGGGAGGGAGGGAGGGATGGAGGGAAGGATGGAGGGATGGGTGGGATGGAGGGATGATGGAGGGATGGAGGGATGGAGGGTTGGATGGAGGGATGATGGATGGATGGGTGGATGGACAGAAGGATGGATGGAGGGATGGGTGGGATGATGGATGGATGGATGGATGGATGGATGGAGGGAGGGAGGGAGGGAGGGATGGAGGGAAGGATGGAAGGATGGGTGGGATGGAGGGATGATGGATGGATGGATGGATGGATAGAAGGATGGAGGGATGGGTGGGATGGAGGGATGATGGATGGATGGAGGAATGGAGGGAGGGAGGGAGGGGTGGAGGGTTGGATAGAGGGATGGAGGGATAGAGGGATGATGGATGGATGGATGGATGGATGGATGGAGGAATGGAGGGATGGAGGGATGGAGGGATGATGGATGGATGGGTGGGATGGAGGGATGATGGATGGATGGATGGATGGATGGATGGATGGATGGATGGATGGATGAATGGATAGAAGGATGGATGGAGAGAGGGATGGAGGGAAGGATGGAGGGATGGGTGGGATGGAGGGATGATGGATGGATGGATGGATGGATGGATGGATGGATGGATGGATGGATGGAGGGATGGAGGGATGGATAGATGGAAGGATGGAGGGAGGGATGGAGGGATGGATGGGATGGAGGGATGATGAATGAATGGATGGATGGATGGATGGATAGAAGGATGGAGGGATGGGTGGGATGGAGGGATGATGGATGGATGGAGGAATGGAGGGAGGGAGGGAGGGGTGGAGGGTTGGATAGAGGGATGGAGGGATAGAGGGATGATGGATGGATGGATGGATGGATGGAGGAATGGAGGGATGGAGGGATGGAGGGATGATGGATGGATGGGTGGGATGGAGGGATGATGATGGATGGATGGATGGATGGATGGATGGATGGATGGATGGATGAATGGATAGAAGGATGGATGGAGAGAGGGATGGAGGGAAGGATGGAGGGATGGGTGGGATGGAGGGATGATGGAGGAATGGAGGGATGGAGGGATGGATGGGTGGGATGGAGGGATGGAGGGAGGGATGGAGGGAGGGAGGGCTGGATGGAGGGCAGGGCGTGTGGGCGTGCAGTAAGGTTGTGACTGTGCCCCGCTCCCCCGGCAGCCGTTCCCCCGCTGAGGTGGCAGGTGTCCGGCCCAGGACGCGTGGCCAGCTGGTGGGGCGGCCGCCCCCGCCCCGGCCCCGGATGCTCCTCCCCGGGCCCCCAGGGGACCTGTCTGGACGCCCACGGCCTCATCAGCTGCGACGGCGACCACGGCGGCCAACGGTGACCCCCCACCCCCACCCCAGCTCCCCGCGGGCGGCGTCCAGTACACCGCTCTGTTCCCGTTAGACGCCCAGTACAGTGCTCTGCTCCCTGCAGGCATCCAGCACAGCGCTCTGCTCCCACTTGACGCCCAGTACAGAGCTCTGCTCCCACTAGACGCCCAGTAGAGAGCTCTGCTCCCACTAGACGCCCAGTACAGCGCTCTGCTCCCATTAGACGTCCAGTACAGCACTCTGTTCCCATTAGATGTCCAGTACAGCACTCTGTTCCCATTAGATGCCCAGCACAGAGCTCTGCTCCCATTAGACGCCCAGTACAGCACTCTGCCCACACTAGACGCCCAATACAGCCCTCTGCTCCCTGCAGGCATCCAGTACAGAGCTCCACTCACATTAGATGTCCAGTACAGTGCTCTGCTCCCACTAGACACCCAGTACAGAGCTCTGCTCCCTGCAGGCATCCAGCACAGTGCTCTGCTCCCACTAGACGTCCAGTACAGAGCTCTGCTCCCACTAGACACCCAGTCCAGCGCTCTGCCCCCATTAGACGCCCAGTACAGCACTCTGCTCCCTGCAGGTGTCCAGCACAGTGCTCTGCTCCCACTAGATGCCCAGTACAGAGCTCTGCTCCCACTAGACGCCCAGTACAGCCCTCTGTTCCCACTAGACGCCCGGTACAGAGCTCTGCTTCCATTAGACGCCCAGTCCAGCCCTCTGCTCCCACTAGACGCCCAGCACAGAGCTCTGTTCCCATTAGACGCCCAGTCCAGCCCTCTGCTCCCACTAGACGCCCAGTCCAGCGCTCTGCTCCCATTAGACGCCCAGTACAGAGCTCTGCTCCCATTAGACGCCCGGTACAGCTCTCTGCTCCCATTAGACGCCCAGTACAGCGCTCTGTTCCCACTAGACGCCCAGTACAGCACTGTGCTCCCTGCAGGCGTCCAGCACAGCGCTCTGCTCCCACTAGACGCCCAGTACAGAGCTCTGCTCCAACCAGACGCCCAGTACAGCGTTCTGCTCCCATTAGACGCCCAGTACAGCGCTCCGCTCCCACTAGACGCCCGGTACAGCTCTCTGCTCCCATTAGACGCCTAGTACAGCACTCTGTTCCCATTAGA
>NW_024044869.1:447507-485007 GCF_015852505.1 Tachyglossus aculeatus | reverse complement strand
GGGAATTGGGGGGGTCACAGTCAATCCGGGAGGGCTCCTGGAAGAGGGGGCATTTGGGAAGAGCTGAAATCAGGGGGTTGGGGGAGGTCGGGGTAAATCAGGGAGGGCTCCCGGAGGAGGCGTTTTCCGGGATTGGGGGGGTTTGGGGGGTCACAGTCAATCCGGGAGGGCTCCTGGAAGAGGGGGCATTTGGGGGGTTTGGGAAGAGCTGAAATCCGGGGGCTTGGGGAGGTCGGGGTAAATCAGGGAGGGCTCCTGGAGGAGGCGTTTTCCGGGATTGGGGGCGAATTGGGGGGTCACAGTCAATCCGGGAGGGCTCCTGGAAGAGGGGGCATTTGGGGGGTTTGGGAAGAGCGGAAATCGGGGGGTTGGGGGAGGTCGGGGTAAATCAGGGAGGGCTCCCGGAGGAGGCGTTTTCCGGGATTGGGGGGGAATTGGGAAGTCACAGTCAATCCGGGAGGGCTCCTGGAAGAGGGGGCATTTGGGGGGTTTGGGAAGAGCGGAAATCGGGGGGTTTGGGGAGGTCGGGGTAAATCAGGGAGGGCTCCCGGAGGAGGCGTTTTCCGGGATTGGGGGGGAATTGGGGGGTCACAGTCAATCCGGGAGGGCTTCTGGAGGAGGGGGAAATTGGGGGTTCAGGGAGAGCTGAAGTCTGAAGGTTTTGGGGTATTCATTCATTCATTCAATCGTATTTATTGAGCGCTTCCTGTGTGCAGAGCACTGTACTAAGCGCTTGGGAAGTCCAACATCTAGAGATGGTCCCTACCCAATAGCGGGCTCACAGGGTAGAATCAGGGAGGGCTCCTGGAGGAGGTGTTTTCTGGAGTTCAAGGACATCTTGGGGGGGCAGAGTGAATCAGGGAAGGCCCCCAGAGGAGGGGGCATTTGGGGGGTTCAGGGAAAGGTGGGGACTGGAAGACTTGGGGCGATCAGGGTAAATCAGGGAGGGCTCCTGGAGGAGGAGGCATTTTGGGGGTCCAAAGAGCTGGGGGCTGGGGGACTTGGGGTGTCGGGGTGAATCAGGGAAGGCTTCCGGAGGAGGGGACATTTGGGAATTTGGGAAGAGCTGGAATCTGGGGGCTTGGGGAGGTCGGGGTAAATCCGAGAGGGCTCCTGGAGGAGGGGGCATTTGGGGAATGGGGGAGAACTGGAGTCCAGAGGACTTGGGGTGTCGGGGTAAATCAGGGAGGGCTCCCGGAGGAGGCGTTTTCCGGGATTGGGGGGGAATTGGGGGGTCACGGTCAATCCGGGAGGGCTCCTGGAAGAGGGGGCATTTGGGGGTTTGGGAAGAGCTGAAGTCTGAAGGTTTTGGGGTATTGGGGTAAATCAGGGAGGGCTCCCGGAGGAGGTGTTTTCTGGGGTTCAGGGACATCTTGGGGGGGCAGAGTGAATCAGGGAAGGCCCCCGGAGGAGGGGGCCTTTGGGGGTTCAGGGAAAGGTGGGGGCCAACTTGTAGCTCCCAAGCGCTTAGTACAGTGCTCTGCACACAGTAAGTGCTCAATAAATACGATTGATTGAGTGATTGATCAGGGTAAATCAGGGCGGGCTCCTGGAGGAGGAGGCATTTAAGGGGTCCAAAGAGCTGGGGGCTGGAGGACTTGGGGGGTCGGGGTGAATCAGGGAGGGCTCCTGGAGGAGGCGTATTCCGGGATTGGGGGGGAATTGGGGGGTCACAGTCAATCCGGGAGGGCTCCCGGAGGAGGAGGCAATTCGGGGGTCCAAAGGGATGGGACCTGGAGGACTTGGGGTGCCAGGATCAATCCGGGAGGGCTCCAGGAGGAGGCATTCATTCATTCATTCATTCATTTCATCGTATTTATTGAGCGCTTACTGTGGGCCAAGCACTGTACTGAGCGCTTCAGGTTTTGGGGGGTGTCAGGGTAAATCCGGGAAGGCTCCTGGAGGAGGGGGCCTTTAGGGGTTCAGGGAGAGCTGAGGGCTGAATTCATTCATTCATTCATTCCATCGTATTTATTGAGCACTTACTTTGGGCTGAGCAGTAGACTAAGCGCCTAGGGTTTTTTGGGGGTGTCAGGGTAAATCCGGGAAGGCTCCCAGAGGGGGAGGCATTTGGGGGTCCAAAGGGTTGGGGACTGGAGGACTTGGGGTGCCAGGATCAATCCGGGAGGGCTCCAGGAGGAGGCATTCATTCTTTCATTCATTCATTCCATCGTATCTATTGAGCGCTTACTGTGGGCAGAGCGCTGCACTGAGCGCTTCGGGTTTTGGGGGGTGTCAGGGTAAAACAGGGGGCTGCATTCATTCGTTCATTCCATCGTATTTATTGAGCGCTTACTGTGGGCAAGGGACCGGACTAAGCGCTTAGCACTGTACTGAGCGCTTCGGGTTTGGGGGGTAAATCCGGGAAGGCTCTCGGAGGAGGCATTTTCTGGGGATGACGGGGGAGCTGCATTCATTCATTCCTTCATGCCATCGTATTTATTGAGCGCTTGCTGTGGGCAGAGCACTGGACTAAGCGCTTAGTACTGTACTGAGTGCTTAGAGTTTCGGGGTGTCATGGTTAAACAGGGGGCTGCACTCATTCATTCCTTCATTCCATCGTACTTATTGAGCGCTTACCATGGACAGAGCACCGGACTAAGCGCTTAGCACTGTACTGAGCGCTTAGGGTTTTGGGGATGTCAGGGTAAAACAGGGGGCTGCATTCATTCATTCATTCATTCATACCATCGTATTTACTGAGCGCTTACCGTGGACAGAGCACCGGACTAAACGCTTAGCACTGTACTGAGTGCTTAGGGATCTGGGGGTGTCAGGGTAAAACGGGGCTGCATTAATTAATTCATTCATTCATTCCATCGTATTTATTGAGCGCTTACCATGGACAGAGCACTGGACTAAGGGCTTAGCACTGTACTGAGCGCTTAGGGTTTTGGGGGTGTCAGGGGAAAGCAGGGGGCTGCAGTCATTCATTCATTCATTTCATCGTATTTATTGAGCGCTTACCGTGGACAGAGCACCGGACTAAGCGCTTAGCACTGTACTGAGCGCTTAGGGTTTCGGGGGGTGTCAGGGTAAAATAGGGGGCTTCATTCATTCATTCATTCATTCCATCGTATTTATTGAGCGCTTACTGTGGGCAGGGGACCGGACTAAGCGCTTAGCACTGTACTGAGCGCTTAGGGTTTTGGGGGTGTCAGGGTAAGTCAGGGGGCTGCATTCATTCATTCATTCATTCCATCGTATTTATTGAGCGCTTACTGTGTGCAGAGCACTAAGACAGCGCTTAGCACTGTACTGAGCGCCTAGGGTTTCGGGGTGTCAGGGTAAAACAGGGAGCTGCATTCATTCATTCATTCATTCATTCATTCATTCATTCATTCATTCATTCATTCATTCCATCGTATTTATTGAGCACTTACCATGGACAGAGCACTGTACTTAGGGCTTAACACTGTACTGAGCGCTTAGGGTTTTGGGGGTGTCAGGGTAAAACAGGGGGCTGCACTCATTCATTCATTCATTTCATCGTATTTATTGAGCGCTTACTGTGGGCAGAGCACTGGACTGAGCACTTAGCACTGTACTGAGCGCTCAGGGTTTTGGGGGTGACAGGGTTAAACAGGGGGCTGCATTCATTCATTCATTCATTCCATCGTATTTATTGAGCACTTACTGAGGGCAGAGCACTGGACTAAGCGCATAGCACTGTACTGAGCGCTTAGGGTTTTGTGGATGTCAGGGTAAAACAGGGGGCTGCATTCATTCATTCATTCATTCATTCCATCGTATTTATTGAGCGCTTACCATGGACAGAGCACTGGACTAAGGGCTTAGCACTGTACTGAGCGCTTAGGGTTTTGGGGGTGTCAGGGTGAAACAGGGGGCTGCATTCATTCATTCATTCATTCCATCGTCTTTTTTGAGCGCTTACTGTGGGCAGAGCACTGGACTAAGCGCTTAGCACTGTACTGAGCGCTTAGGGTTTTGGGGGTGTCAGGGGAAAGCAGGGGGCTGCATTCATTCATTCATTCCATCGTATTTATTGAGCGCTTACTGTGGGCAGAGCACTGGCCTAAGCGCTTAGCACTGTAGTGAGCGCTTAGGGTTTTGGGGTGTCAGGGTAAAACAGGGGGCTGCATTCATTCATTCATTCATTCCATCGTATTTATTGAGCGCTTACCGTGGGCAGAGCACTGGACTAAGCGCTTAGTACTGTACTGAGCGCTTGAGGTTTCGGGGGTGTCAGGGTTAAACAGGGGGCTGCATTCATTCATTCATTCATTCCATCGTACTTATTGAGCGCTTACCGTGGGCAGAGCACTGTACTGAGTGCTTAGCACTGTACTGAGCGCTTAGAGTTTCAGGGGTGTCAGGGTAAAACAGGGGGCTGCATTCATTCATTCATTCATTCATTCATTCCATCGTATTTATTGAGCGCTTACTGTGGGCAGAGCACTGGAGTAAGCGCTTAGCACTGTACTGAGCGCTTCGGGTTTTGGGGGGTGTCAGGGTAAAACAGGGGGCTGCATTCATTCATTCATTCATCCCATCGTATTTATTGAGCGCTTACCATGGACAGAGCACTGGACTAAGGGCTTAGCACTGTACTGAGCGCTTAGGGTTTTGGGGGTGTCAGGGTAAGTCAGGGGGCTGCATTCATTCATTCATTCATTCATTCATTCCATCGTATTTATTGAGCGCTTGCTGTGGGCAGAGCACTGGACAAAGCGCTTAGCACTGTACTGAGCGCTTAGGGTTTCGGGGGGTGTCAGGGTAAAATAAACAGGGGGCTGCATTCATTCATTCATTCATTCCATCGTATTTATTGAGCGCTTACCATGGACAGAGCACTGGACTAAGCGCTTAGCACTGTACTGAGCGCTTAGGGTTTCGGGGTGTCCGGGTAAAACAGGGGGCTGCATTCATTCATTCATTCATTCCATCGTATTTATTGAGCGCTTACTGTGGGCAGAGCACTGGACTAAGCACTTAGCACTGTACTGAGCGCTTGAGGTTTCGGGGGTGTCAGGGTTAAACAGGGGGCTGCATTCATTCATTCATTCATTCCATCGTACTTATTGAGCGCTTACCGTGGGCAGAGCACTGCACTGAGTGTTTAGCACTGTACTGAGCGCTTAGAGTTTCAGGGGTGTCAGGGTGAAACAGGGGGCTGCATTCATTCATTCCTTCATTCATTCATTCCATCGTATTTATTGAGCGCTTACCGTGGGCAGAGCACTGGACTAAGCGCTTAGCACTATACTGAGCGCTTAGGGTTTTGGGGGTGTCAGGGTAAGTCACTGGGCTGCATTCATTCATTCATTCATATATTCATTCCATCGTATTTACTGAGCGCTTACTGTGTGCAGAGCACTAAGACAGCGCTTAGCACTGTACTGAGCGCCTAGGGTTTCGGGGTGTCAGTGTAAAACAGGGAGCTGCATTCATTCATTCATTCATTCATTCATTCCATCGTATTTATTGAGCACTTACCATGGACAGAGCACTGTACTTAGGGCTTAACACTGTACTGAGCGCTTAGGGTTTTGGGGATGTCAGGGTAAAACTGGGGGCTGCATTCATTCATTCATTCATTCATTCCATCGTATTTATTGAGCGCTTACCATGGACAGAGCACTGGACTAAGGGCTTAGCACTGTACTGAGCGCTTAGGGTTTTGGGGGTGTCAGGGTAAAACAGGGGGCTGCATTCATTCATTCATTCATTCCATCGTCTTTTTTGAGCGCTTACTGTGGGCAGAGCACTGGACTAAGCGCTTAGCACTGTACTGAGCGCTTAGGGTTTTGGGGGTGTCAGGGGAAAGCAGGGGGCTGCATTCATTCATTCATTCCATCGTATTTATTGAGCGCTTACTGTGGGCAGAGCACTGGCCTAAGCGCTTAGCACTGTAGTGAGCGCTTAGGGTTTTGGGGTGTCAGGGTAAAACAGGGGGCTGCATTCATTCATTCATTCCATCGTATTTATTGAGCGCTTGCCGTGGGCAGAGCACTGGACTAAGCGCTTAGCACTGTACTGAGCGCTTAGGGTTTTGGGGGCCTCAGGGTAAAATAGGGGGCTTCATTCATTCATTCATTCATTCCATCGTATTTATTGAGCACTTGCCGTGGGCAGAGCACTGGACTAAGCGCTTAGCACTGTACTGAGCGCTTAGGGTTTTGGGGGTGTCAGGGTAAATCAGGGGGCTGCATTCATTCATTCATTCATTTAATCGTATTTATTGAGCGCTTACTGTGGGCAGAGCACTGGAGTAAGCGCTTAGCACTGTACTGAGCGCTTAGGGTTTTGGGGGTGTCACCGCAGCCCCGTCGTCGGTGTCCCTGGTGCTGGACGCCGGGTCCGGCCCCACCCAGGTTACTGTCTGGACGCCCGCCCCGCTGGACGACGGCCGTTGGCACCGCGTGCGGGCCGAGCGCACTGTACTGGACGCCCGGCTGCAGGTGGACGCCCTGCCCCCCGCCGTCCGCCCTGCCCCCGGCCCGGGGCCCGCCCGCCTCCAGCTCAGCAGCAAGCTCTTCGTCGGTGCGTACTGTACTGAACGCTGGGGCCCTCGGGAGGGGAAACTGAGGCCCAGAGAAGAAGAAGAACAATAATAATGACGGCATTTGTGAAGCGCTCACTATGATGTGCCAAGCCGCTCATAGTCCATAGCCAGTGTCCAACCCATCCCTTCCTTGGGGTCCAGAGGCGCTCAGTCCATAGTCAGCATCCAACCCGTCCCCTTGGGGTCCAGAGGAGCTCAGTCCATAGCATCCAAATGCGTCCCCACGGGGTTCAGAGGCGCCCAGTCCATAGTCAGCATCCAAATCTGTCCCCTCGGGCTCAAGAGCCGCTCAGCCCATAGCGTCCAACCCGTGCCCTCGGGGTCCACCGCCGCTCAGTACATAGTCAGCATCCAACCCGTCCCCTCGGGGTCCGGGGGTGCTCAGTCCATAGCGTCCAAACCCGTCCCGTCGGGGTCCAGAGGTGCTCAGTACGTTCGTAGGTGCATTCAGTCCATAGTCAGCATCTGTCCCTTTGGGGTCCACGGGCGCTCAGTACATAGCGTCCAACCCATCCCCTTGGGGACCAGAGATGCTCAATCCACAGTCAGCATCCAAACCCGCCCCTTCGGGGTCCGGGGCGCTCAGTCCATAGTCAGCCTCCAAATCCGTCCCTTCCTCGGGGTCCAGAGGGGCTCAGTCCATAGTCATCACCCAACCCGTTCCCCTCAAGAGCCGCTCAGTACGTAGCGCCCCACCCATCCCCTCGGGGTTCCAGGACCGCTCAGTCCATAGTCAGCCTCCAAACCCATCCTTTCCTCGGGTTCCAGAGGTGCTCAATCCATAGTCAGCCTCCAAACCCATCCCTTCGGGGTCCAGAGGCGCTCAGTCCGTAGTCAGCCTCCAAATCCGTCCCTTCCTCGGGGTCCAGAGGTGCTCAGTCCATAGCCTCCAAACCCATCCCTTCCTCGGGTTCCAGAGGTGCTCAATTCATAGTCAGCCTCCAAACCCATCCCTTCGGGGTCCAGAGGCGCTCAGTCCATAGTCAGCGCCCACCCCGTCCCTTCGGGGTCCGGGGCGCTCAGTCCATAGTCAGCCTCCAAATCCGTCCCTTCCTCGGGGTCCAGAGGCGCTCAGTCCATAGTAAGCATCCAAACCCGTCCCTTCCTCGGGGTCCAGAGGTGCTCAGTCCATAGTCAGCCTCCAAACCCATCCCTTCGGGGTCCAGAGGTGCTCAGTCCATAGTCAGCATCCAAACCCGTCTCTTCGGGGTCCAGAGGCGCTCAGTCCATAGTCGGCGTCCAAACCCGCCCCTTCGGGGTCCGGGGCGCTCAGTCCATAGTCAGCCTCCAAATCCGTCCCTTCCTCGGGGTCCAGAGGCGCTCAGTCCATAGCCAGCGCCCAACCCACATCCTCGGGGGTCCAGGGCCGCCCAGTCCATAGTCAGCATCCATCATCATCAATCGTATTTATTGAGCGCTTACTGTGTGCAGAGCACTGTACTAAGCGCTTAGTACAGTAACCCATCTCCTCGGGAGTCCAGAGGCGCTCAGTCCATAGTCACCACCCAACCCATCCCCTCAAGAGCCGCTCAGTACGTAGCCCCCATCCCATCCCAGTCCATAGCATCCAAACCCGTCCCTTCGGGGTCCGGGGCGCTCAGTCCAGAGTCAGCCTCCAAATCCGTCCATTCCTCGGGGTCCAGAGGCGCTTAGTCCATAGTCAGCGCCCACCCCGTTCCCTCGAGGGTCCAGGGCCGCTCAGTCCATAGTCAGCATCCAAACCCGTCCCTTCGGGGTCCAGAGGCGCTCAGTCCATAGTCAGCATCCAAACCCGTCCCTTCCTCGGGGTCCAGAGGTGCTCAGTCCATAGTCAGCGCCCAACTGGTCCCCTCGGGGGTCCAGAGGTGCTCAGTCCATAGTCAGCATCGAAACCGGCCCCCTCGGGGGTCCAGGGCCGCTCAGTCCATAGTCAGCCTCCAAACCCGTCCCTTCCTCGGGGTCCGGAGGTGCTCAGTCCATAGTCAGCATCCAAACCGGCCCCCTCGGGGGCCCAGGGGCGCTCAGTCCATAGTCGGCATCCAAACCCATCCCCTCTAGGGTTCAGGGCCGCTCAGTCCATAGTCGGCCTCCAAACCCATCCCTTCGGGGTCCAGAGGCTCTCAGTCCATAGTCAGCCTCCAAATCCGTCCCTTCCTTGGGGGTCCAGAGGTGCTCAGTCCATAGTCACCCTCCAAACCCATCCCTTCGGGTCCGGGGCGCTCAGTCCATAGTCAGCCTCCAAACCCGTCCCTTCCTCGGGGTCCAGAGGGGCTCAGTCCATAGTCAGCTTCCAAAACCATCCCTTCGGGGTCCAGAGGCGCTCAGTCCGTAGTCAGTCTCCAAATCCGTCCCTTCCTCGGGGTCCAGAGGTGCTCAGTCCATAGTCAGCATCGAAACCCGTCCCTTCGGGGTCCAGTGGCGCTCAGTCCATAGTCAGCCTCCAAACCCATCCCTTCGCTGTCCGGGGCGCTCAGTCCATAGTCAGCCTCCAAACCCGTCCCTTCCTCGGGGTCCAGAGGCGCTCAGTCCGTAGCCAGCGCCCAGCCCGGTACAGTCGCTCAGTACAGTCCCCTCCGGTGTGGCAGGCGGCCCGGCGGCCCGGCAGCGCGGCCTGTCGGGCTGCGTGCGGTGGCTCCGGGTGAACGGACACGTACTGGACGTGGAGGGGCGGGCGGCGGTGACCCCCGGGGCGGAGCCCGGCTGCGGGGCCCACTGTGCTACTTATGCGACGCTCTGCGCCAACGGCGGCCGCTGCACCGAGACCCGCCGGGGAGTGGCCTGCGACTGCCGACCCTCGCCCTTCGCCGGGCCCTTCTGCCGCCACGGTGAGTCCAGTACAGTCCCCAGTCTCCTGTGTGTGCAGCTCTGTGCTGAGCGCTGCTGGGGAGAGTCCAGTACAGTCCCTAAGGTCACCGTTCCCGCCCTCTGGGAGCTGACCATCTCCTCTGTGTGCAGGTCTGTGCTGAGCGCTGCTGGGGAGAGTCCAGTACAGTCCCTAGGCTCCCCGTTCCCGCCCTCCAGGAGCTGACCGACTCCTGTGTGCGCAGTTCTGTGCTGAGCGCTAGGGAGAGTCCAGTACAGTCCCCAGGCTCACCGTTCCCGCCTTCCGGGAGCTGACCGTCTCCTGTGTGCAGAGCACTGTGCTGAGCGCTGCTGGGGAGAGTCCAGTACAGTCCCTAAGGTCACCGTTCCCGCCCTCTAGGAGCTGACCGTCTCCTGTGTGCGCAGCTCTGTGCTGAGCGCTGCTGGGGAGAGTCCAGTACAGTCCCTAGGATCACCGTTCCCGCCCTCTGGGAGCTGACTGCCTCCTCTGTGTGCAGCTCTGTGCTGAGCGCTAGGGAGAGTCCAGTACAGTCCCTAAGATCACCATCCCCGCCCTCCGGGAGCTGACCGTCTCCCCTGGGCGGAGCACTGCACTGAGCGCTGCTGGGGAGAGTCCAGTACAGTCCCCAGGCTCCCCGTTCACGCCCTCCTGGAGCTGACCGTCTCCCCTGTGCGGAGCTCTGTGCTGAGCGCTGCTGGGAAGAGTCCAGTACAGTCCCTAAGATCACCGTCCCCTGTGTGTGCAGCTCTGTGCTGAGCGCTGCTGGGGAGAGTCCAGTACAGTCCCTAGGCTCACCGTCCCCACCCTCCGGGAGCTGATCGTCTCCCCTGTGCGGAGCTCTGTGTTGAGCGCTGCTGGGGAGAGTCCAGTACAGTCCCTAGGCTCACCGTCCTCGCCCTCTGGGAGCTGACCGTCTCCCCTGTGCGGAGCACTGCGCTGAGCGCTGCTGGGGAGAGTCCAGTACAGTCCCTAGTCTCACCGTTCCCGCCCTCCTGGAGCTGACCGTCTCCTGTGTACGCAGCTCTCTGCTGAGCGCTAGGGAGAGTCCAGTACAGTCCCTAGGCTCCCCGTTCCCGCCCTCCGGGCGCTGACTGTCTCCTGTGTGCGGAGCTCTGTGCTGAGCGCTGCTGGGAAGAGTCCAGTACAGTCCCTAAGATCACCATCCCCCCCCTCCGGGAGCTGAGCGTCTCCTATGTGCGCAGCTCTGTGCTGAGCGCTAGAGAGAGTCCAGTACAGTCCCCAGGCTCACCGTTCCCGCCTTCCGGGAGCTGACCGTCAACTGTGTGCGGAGCACTGTGCTGAGCGTTGCTGGGGAGAGTCCAGTACAGTCCCTAAGATCACCGTCCTCGCCCTACGGGAGCTGACCGTCTCCAGTGTGTGCAGCTCTGTGCTGAGCGCTGCTGGGGAGAGTCCAGTACAGTCCCTAGGCTCCCCGTCCCCGCCCTCCTGGAGGTGAGCGTCTCCCCTGTGCGGAGCTCTGCGCTGAGCGCTGCTGGGGAGAGTCCAGTACAGTCCCTAAGATCACCGTCCCCGCCCTCTGGGAGCTGACCGTCTCCCCTGTGCATAGCACTGCGCTGAGCGCTGCTGGAGAGAGTCCAGTACAGTCCCTAGGCTCCCCGTTCCCGCCCTCCGGGAGCTGACCGTCTCCCCTGTGCGGAGCACTGCCCTGAGCGGTGCTGGGGAGAGTCCAGTACAGTCCCTAAGGTCACCGTTCCCGCCCTCTGGGAGCTGACCGCCTCCTCTGTGCGCAGCTCTGTGCTGAGCGCTAGGGAGAGTCCAGTACAGTCCCTAAGATCACCGTGCCCGCCCTCCAAGAGCTGACCGTCTACTGTGTGCACAGCACTGTGCTGATTGCTGCTGGGGAGAGTCCAGTACAGTCCCCAGGCTCACCGTTCCCGCCCTCTGAGAGATGACCGTCTCCTGGGTGCATAGCACTGCGCTGAGCGCTGCTGGAGAGAGTCCAGTACAGTCCCTAAGATCACCGTCCCCGCCCTCCGGGAGCTGACCGTCTCCCCTGTGCGGAGCACTGCGCTGAGCGCTGCTGGGGAGAGGCCAGTACAGTCCCCAGGCTCCCCGTTCCCGCCCTCCTGGGGCTGATCGTCTCCTCTGTGCGGAGCTCTGTGTTGAGCGCTGCTGGGGAGAGTCCAGTACAGTCCCTAGGCTCACCGCCCCCTCTCCATCCCCCCCTTCTTACCTCCTTCCCTTCCCCACAGCACCTGTATATATGGATATATGTTTGTACAGATTTATTACTCTATTTATTTATTTTATTTGTACGTATCTATTCTATTTATTTTATCTTGTTAGTATGTTTGGTTTTGTTTTCTGTCTCCCCCTTTTAGACTGTGAGCCCACTGTTGGGTAGGGACTGTCTCTATATGTTGCCAATTTGTACTTCCCAAGCGCTTAGTACAGTGCTCTGCACATAGTAAGCGCTCAATAAATACGATTGATGATGATGATGATGATGATGAGAGGAAAGAGGAGATAGAGGAGAAAAAGAGGAATAGAGAGATGAGAGGGAGGGAGAAAAAGGAGAGAGGGAGAAAGTAATGAGGGAAAGGAGAGGAGAGAAAGAGGAGAGAGAGGAGGAAGAGAGGAAGAGAGAAAGAGGAGAGCGAGGAAGAGAGAGATGAGGGAGAGGAGAAAGCGAGAGAGATAAAGGAGAGATGGAGACAGAGAGGAAGAGGCAGATGAGAGACAGGAGACTTCAGTGAAGAGAGAGATGAGGGAGAGAAGAGAGATGAGGGAGAGGAGAAAGTGAGAGAGAGGAGGGAGAGAAGAGAGATGGAGAGACAGATGAGAGAGGGGAGACAGAGAGGAAATGACAGATGAGAGACAGGAGACAGGGAGGAAGAAAGAGATGAAGGAGAGGAGACAGGGAGAGACAGATGAGAGAGACGAGACAGAGAGGAAGAGAGAGATGAGGGAGAGGAGACAGACAGGAAGAGACGGATGAGGGAGGGGAGACAGAGTGGAAGAGATGAACGAGGGAGGGGAGACAGAGACAAGAGACAGATGAGGGAGAGACACAGAGTGGAAGAGACAGGTGAGGGAGGGGAGACAGAGAGGAAATGACAGATGAGACAGATGAGAGACAGGAAACAGGGAGGAAGAAAGATATGGAGAGGAGACAGAGAGGGAGAGACAGATGAGAGAGAGGAGAAAGGAGAGAGAGATGAGGGAGAGGAGAATGAGGAAGAGAGAGAGGAGACAGGAAGAGAGAGGAGAGAGGAGAGATGAGGGAAAGGAGAAAAAGAAGAGGGAGAGAGGAAGATAGGGAGAAAGCGAGAAAGAGGAGAGATGAGGGAGAGGAGAAAGAGGAAGAGAGAGAGGAGAGATGAGGGAAAGGGGAAAAAGAAGAGGGAGAGAGGAAGATAGGGAGAAAGTGAGAAAGGAGAGATGAAGGAGAGGAGAAAGAGAGGAAGAGAGACCGAGAGGAGGAAGAGAGGAAGAAAGAACGAAAGGAGAGAGGAGAATAATGAGGGAGAGGGAAAGAGAGGAAAAGAGAGGGGAGACAGAGATTAAGAGACAGATGAGAGAGAAGAGAGAGAGAGGAAGAGAGAGATGAGGGAGGGGAAACAGAGAGGGAGAGAGAGATGAGGGAGAGGAGACAGAAAGGGAGAGACAGGTGAGAGACACAGAGAGGAAGAGACAGACGAGGGAGGGAGACAGAGAGGAAGAGACAGGTGAGCGGGGGGAGACAGAGGAAGAGAGAGATGAGGACGAGAGAGATGAGGGAGAGGAGACAGAGAGGAAGAGACAGATGAGGGAGAGAGAGATGAGGGAGGGGAGACAGAGAGGAAGAGACAGAGGAGGGAGGGAAGACAGAGAGGGAGAGGGTGGAGACAGATGAGGGAGGGAGACAGAGAGGAAGAGACAGGTGAGAGAGATGAGACAGATGAGGGAGAGGCGACAGAGAGAGAGATGAGGGAGAGGAGACAGAGAGGAAGAGACAGAGGAGGGAGGGAAGACAGAGAGGGAGAGGGAGGAGACAGGGAGGGAGAGACAGATGAGGGAGGGAGACAGAGAGGAAGAGACAGGTGAGAGAGGGGAGACAGAGGAAGAGAGAGATGAGGGAGAGGAGCCGGAGAGAGAGATGAGGGAGAGGAGACAGAGAGGAAGAGACAGATGAGGGAAGGGAGATGGGAAGAGACAAGTGAGAGTGGAAACAGAGAGGAAGAGACAGATGAGTGAGTGGAGACAGAGAGGAAGAGACAGATTAGGGAGAGGAGACAGAGGAAGAGACAGGTGAGAGAGATGAGACAGAGAGGAAGAGGCAGGTGAGGGAGGGAGACAGGAAGAGACAGAGGAGGGAGGGGAGACAGAGGAAGAGAGAGATGAGGGAGAGGAGACAGAGACTTGTACTTCCCAAGAGCTTAGTACAGTGCTCTGCACACAGTAAGCGCTCAATAAATACGATTGATGATGATGATGATGAGACAGAGGAAGGAGGGGAGACAGAAAGGGAGAGACAGAGGAGGGAGGGGAGACAGAGAGGAAGAGACAGGTGAGAGAGGAGAGTAATGAGGGAGAGGGAAAGAGGAAGAGAGAGAGGAGACAGAGATTAAGAGACAGATGAGAGGAGAGAGAGGAATAGAAAGATGAGGGAGGGGAAACAGAGAGGAAGAGAAAGATGAGGGAGGGGAAACAGAGAGGAAGAGAGATGAGGGAGAGGAGACAGAAAGGGAGAGACAGGTGAGAGAGAAACACAGAGAGGAAGAGACAGACGAGGGAGGGAGACAGAGAGGAAGAGACAGGTGGGGGGAGACAGAGGAAGAGAGAGATGAGGGAGAGGAGGCAGAGAGAGGAATAGACAGAGGAGGGAAGGAAGACGGGGGAGAGACAGATGAGGGAGGGAAGACAGAGAGGGAGAGGGAGGAGACAGAGAGGGAGAGACAGATGAGGGAGGGAGACAGAGAGGAAGAGGCAGGTGAGAGAGATGAGACAGATGAGGGAGAGGAGACAGAGAGAGAGATGAGGGAGAGGAGACAGAGAGGAAGAAACAGGTGAGAGAGTGGAGACAGAGAGGAAGAGACAGATTAGGGAGCAGAGACAGGTGAGAGAGATGAGACAGAGAGGGAGAGACAGGTGAGGGAGGGAGACAGGAAGAGACAGGTGAGAGAGGGGAGACAGAGGAAGCGAGAGATGAGGGAGAGGAGGCAGAGAGAGATGAGGGAGTCTAGACAGAGAGAGATGAGGGCGTGGAGAAAGAGACAGGGAGAAAGAGACAGATGAGGGAGGGGAGACAGAGAGGAAGAGACAGGTGAGAGAGATGAGACAGAGAGGGAGAGACAGATGAGGGAGAGGAGACTGAGGAAGAGACAGATGAGGGAGGGGAGACAGATGAAAGAGTGGAGAGAGAGGAAGAGACAGATGAGGGCTGAAAGACAGAGGGCAAGAGAGAGATGAGGGAGAGGAGACAGAGGAAGAGAGAGATGAGGGAGAGGAGACAGAGAGGGAGAGACGGGTGAGAGGGGGAGACAGAGGAAGAGAGATGAGAGAGATGAGACAGAGAGGAAGAGACAGATGAGGGAGAGGAGACTGGGAGAGACAGAGAAGGGAAGGGAGACAGAGAGGAAGAGACAGAGGAGGGAGGAGAGACGGGGAAGAGAGATGAGAGAGAGGAGAGAGATGAGGGAGAGGAGACAGAGAGGAAGAAACTGGAGGGAGGGGAGACAGAGAGGGAGAGGGAGGAGACAGGGAGGGAGAGACAGATGAGGGAGGGAGACAGAGAGGAAGAGACAGGTGAGGGAGAGGAGAGAGAGAGGGAGAGACAAATGAGGGAGGGGAGATGGAGAGAGAGATGAAGGAGAGGAGACAGAGAGGAAGAGACAGATGAGGGAGAGACAGAGGAGGGAGGAGAGACAGAGAGGAAGAGACAGATGAGGGAGAGAAGACAGACAGGGAGAGACAGATCAGGGAGAGGAGACAGAGGAAGAGAGGAGACAGAGAGGAAGTGACAGGTGTGAGAGGGGAGACTGAGAGAGAGAGACAAATGAGGGAGACAGAGAGGAAGAGAGAGATGAGGGAGAAGAGACAGAGAGGAAGAGAGAGATGAGGGAGGGGAGACAGAGAGGAAGAGAGAGATGAGGGAGGGGAGACAGGGGAAGAGACAGATGAGAGGAGAGATGAGGGAGAGGAGACAGAGATGAAGAGACAGAGGAGGGAGGGGAGACAGGGAGAGAGAGGGAGGAGACAGAGAGGGAGAGACAGATGAGGGAGGGGAGACAGAGAGGAAGAGACAGGTGAGAGAGATGAGACAGAGAGGGAGAGACAGATGAGGGAGAGGAAACTGAGAGGAAGAGACAGATGAGGGAGAGACAGGAGGCAGGGGAGACAGAGAGGAAGAGGCCTGGAATGCCCTCCCTCTGCCCATCCGCCAAGCTAGCTCTCTTCCTCCCTTCAAGGCCCTGCTGAGAGCTCACCTCCTCCAGGAGGCCTTCCCAGACTGAGCCCCTTCTTTCCTCTCCCCCTCGTCCCCCTCTCCATCCCCCCGTCTTACCTCCTTCCCTTCCCCACAGCACCTGTATATATGTATATATGGTTGTACATATTTATTACTCTATTTATTTATTTATTTATTTATTTTACTTGTACATTTCTATCCTACTTATTTTATTTTGTTGGTATGTTTGGTTCTGTTCTCTGTCTCCCCCTTTTAGACTGTGAGCCCACTGTTGGGTAGGGACTGTCTCTATGTGATGCCAATTTGTACTTCCCAAGCGCTTAGTACAGTGCTCTGCACATAGTAAGCGCTCAATAAATACGATTGATTGATTGATTGATGAGGGAGGGAAGACAGAGAGGAAGAGACAGAGGAAGAGAGGAGACAGAGAGGAAGAGACAGGTGGGAGAGGAGAGACAGAGAGGGAGAGACAGATGAGGGAGACAGAGAGGAAGAGAGAGATGAGGGAGAAGAGACAGAGAGGAAGAGACAGATGAGGGAGGGGAGACAGAGAGGAAGAGAGAGATGAGGGAGGGGAGACAGAGAGGAAGAGACAGGAGGGAGGGGAGACAGGGGAAGAGACAGATGAGAGGAGAGATGAGGGAGAGGAGACAGAGACAAAGAGACAGAGGAGGGAGGGGAGACAGGGAGAGAGAGGGAGGAGACAGAGGGAGAGACATATGAGGGAGAGGAGACAGAGAGGAAGAGACAGATGAGGGAGAGACAGAGGAGGGAGGGGAGACAGAGAGGAAGAGACAGAGGAGGGAGGGAAGACAGACAGGAAGAGACAGATGAGGGAGAGGAGACAGAGGAAGAGAGAGAGATGAGGGAGAGGAGACAGAGAGAAAGAGACAGGTGAGAGAGGGGAGACAGAGAGGGAGAGACAGAGGAGGGAGGGGAGACAGAGAGGGAGAGATGAGGGAGGGAGACAGGAAGAGACATGAGGGAGAGGAGTCAGGGAGGAAGAGGAGACAGAGAGGAAGAGACAGGTGAGAGACACAGAGAGGAAGAGACAGATGATGGAGGGAGACAGAGAGGGAGAGACAGGTGATGGGGGGAGACAGAGGAAGAGAGAGATGAGGGAGAGGAGACAGAGAGGGAGAGACAGATGAGGGAGGGGAGACAGAGAGGGAGAGACAGATGAGGGAGATGAGACAGAGGGAGAGACAAAAGAGGGAGACGAGAGGAAGAGAGATAATAATAATAATAATAATGGCATTTATTAAGCGCTTACTATGTGCAAAGCACTGTCCTAAGCGCTGGGGAGGATACAAGGTGATCAGGTTGTCCCAAGCGGGGCTCCCAGCCTTCATCCCCATTTTCCAGATGAGGTCACTGAGGCTCAGAGAATCAATCAATCGTATTTATTGAGCGCTTCCTGTGTGCAGAGCACTGGACTAAGCGCTCGGGAAGTCCAAGTTGGCAACACATGGAGACGGTCCCTACCCGACCGGGGGCTCAGAGTCTAGAAGGGGGAGACAGAGAACAAAACCACACATATTAACAAAATAAAAATCAATAGATTTTGCCTTTATCATCATCAATCGTATTTATTGAGCGCTCACTAGGTGCGGAGCGCCGTGCTAAGCGCTTTATGTCTCTCCTCCCAGAGGTCTCTGCCCTGTTCGGGGCGGGCGGCTCGCTGACCTTTGACCTCGGCGACCCTACCGGCCCGGGAAATGGGTCCGAAGCCCCCCGGGAGCGGGTGGCCCTGGCCTTCCGGACGCTGCGGACCCCCGCCTCGCTACTCTACCTCCGCTCCGACTCCTCCGACTACCTGTCCGTCCGGCTCTCCGCCAACGGTGGGCTTCCCGGAGGCGGCGGGGGGCTGGGGGAGACGCCCCCGGGCCGGGGGAGACCGGGGTCGCCTTCATCCGCGGCCGGCGTGCGTGCGAAGGGTGACCGTGGGATCGCGTCCAACTGTTGGGTGGGGACCGTCTCTCGATGTCCCCAAGTGCTCAGTACAGTGCTCTGCACACTGTAGGCGCTCAATAAGTACGATTGGTGATGATGATGATGATGATTGGCGGGGCTGTGCTAAGCGCTTGGGAGAGACCACCCTTACTCGACGACAGGCTCGGGGCCTAGAGGACCGTGCGGGCGATTTCCCTCCAATCAATCAATCAATCGTATTTATTGAGCGCTTCCCGCGTGCAGGGCACTGTACTGAGCGCTTGGGAAGGCCAAGTTGGCAACGTATAGAGCGACGGTCCCTACCCAACAGCGGGCTCACACCCGGCTGCTGCGTGACCTTGGAGGAGTCATTGATGCGGGTTGCGGCCTCGTCATGATAATATCTGTTAGGAATAATAATGATAATGGTGTTTATTAGCGTCAATCAATCATATTGATTGAGCACTTCCCGTGTGCAGAGCACTGTACTGAGCGCTTGGGAAGGCCAAGTTGGCTACGTATAGAGCGACGGTCCCTACCCAACAGCGGGCTCACACCCGGCTGCTGCGTGACCTTGGAGGAGTCATTGATGCGGGGCGCGGCCTCGTCAGGATAATATCTGTTAAGAATAATAATGATAATGGTGTTTATTAGCGGCAATCAATCAATCGTATTGATTGAGCGCTTCCCGCGTGCAGGGCACTGTACTGAGCGCTTGGGAAGGCCAAGTTGGCAACGTATAGAGCGACGGTCCCTACCCAACAGCGGGCTCACACCCGGCTGCTGCGTGACCTTGGAGGAGTCATTGATGCGGGGCGCGGCCTCGTCAGGATAATATCTGTTAAGAATAATAATGATAATGGTGTTTATTAGCAGCAATCAATCAATCGTATTGATTGAGCGCTTCCCGCGTGCAGGGCACTGTACTGAGCGCTTGGGAAGGCCAAGTTGGCAACGTATAGAGCGACAGTCCCTACCCAACAGCGGGCTCACACCCGGCTGCTGCGTGACCTTGGAGGAGTCATTGATGCGGGGCGCGGCCTCGTCATGATAATATCTGTTAAGAATAATAATGATAATGGTGTTTATTAGCGTCAATCAATCATATTGATTGAGCACTTCCCGTGTGCAGAGCACTGTACTGAGCGCTTGGGAAGGCCAAGTTGGCAACGTATAGAGCGACGGTCCCTACCCAACAGCGGGCTCACACCCGGCTGCTGCGTGACCTTGGCGGAGTCATTGATGCGGGGCGCGGCCTCGTCAGGATAATATCTGTTAAGA
Organism: Tachyglossus aculeatus; assembly: GCF_015852505.1. Classification (NCBI taxonomy): domain Eukaryota; kingdom Metazoa; phylum Chordata; class Mammalia; order Monotremata; family Tachyglossidae; genus Tachyglossus; species Tachyglossus aculeatus. The sequence continues at coordinate 466,056 of NW_024044869.1, read as the reverse complement.
ATAAAAATGATAATGGCGTTTATTAGCGGCAATCAATCGATCGTATTGATTGAGCGCTTCCTGCGTGCAGGGCACTGTACTGAGCGCTTGGGAAGGCCAAGTTGGCAACGTATAGAGCGACGGTCCCTACCCAACAGTGGGCTCACACCCGGCTGCTGCGTGACCTTGGAGGAGTCATTGATGCGGGCTGCGGCCTCGTCAGGATCAATCAATCAATCAATCAATCAATCGTATTTATTGAGCGCTTACTATGTGCAGAGCACTGTACTAAGCGCTTGGGAAGTACAAATTGGCAACACATAGAGACAGTCCCTACCCAACAGTGGGCTCACAGTCTAAAAGGATAATGATATCCGTTAAGAATAATAACGATAATGGCGTTTATTAAGCGCTCACTACGTGCCAGGCACTGTTCTAAGCGCTGGGGAGGTTACAAGGTGATCAGGTTGTCCCACGGGGAGGCTCACGGTCTTCATCCCCATTTGACAGAGGAGGGAACTGAGGCACAGAGGAGGGAAGTCACTCGCCCAAAGTCGTACAGGTGATAATAATAATAATAATAATAATAATAATAATGGTATTTGTTAAGCGCTTACTATGTGCCGAGCGCTGTTCTAAGCGCTGGGGGGGAGGCAAGGTGATGAGGTTGTCCCCCGGGGGGCTCCCGGTCTTCATCCCCATTTGACAGAGGAGGAAACTGAGGCCCAGAGAATTATGATGATAATAATGATGGTATGTATTAAGCGCTTACTCTGTGCCGAGCACTGTTCTAAGCGCTGGGGGGGGGACAAGGTGATGAGGTTGTCCCCCGGGGGGCTCACAGTCTTCATCCCCATTTGACAGAGGAGGAAACTGAGGCCCAGAGAATTATGATGATAATAATGATGGTATGTATTAAGCGCTTACTCTGTGCCGAGCACTGTTCTAAGCGCTGGGGGGGAGACAAGGTGATGAGGTTGTCCCTTGGGGGGCTCACGGTCTTCATCCCCATTTGACAGAGGAGGAAACTGAGGCCCAGAGAATAATGATGATAATAATGATGGTATGTATTAAGCGCTTACTCTGTGCCGAGCACTGTTCTAAGCGCTGGGAGGGAGACAAGGTGATGAGGTTGTCCCTTGGGGGGCTCACGGTCTTCATCCCCATTTGACAGAGGAGGAAACTGAGGCCCAGAGAATAATGATGATAATAATGATGGTATGTATTAAGCGCTTACTCTGTGCCGAGCACTGTTCTAAGCGCTGGGAGGGAGACAAGGTGATGAGGTTGTCCCTTGGGGGGCTCACGGTCTTCATCCCCATTTGACAGAGGAGGAAACTGAGGCCCAGAGAATAATGATAATAATAATGATGGTATGTATTAAGCGCTTACTCTGTGCCGAGCACTGTTCTAAGCGCTGGGGGGGAGACAAGGTGATGAGGTTGTCCCTTGGGGGGGCTCACGGTCTTCATCCCCATTTCGCAGAGGAGGAAACTGAGGCCCAGAGAATAATGATAATAATAATGATGGTATGTATTAAGCGCTTACTCTGTGCCGAGCACTGTTCTTAGCGCTGGGGGGGAGACAAGGTGATGAGGTTGTCCCTCGGGGGGCTCACGGTCTTCATCCCCATTTCGCAGATGAGGGAACTGAGGCCCAGAGAAGTGAAGTGACTTGCCCAAAGTCACCCAGCTGACAAGCGGCGGGGTCGGGATTCGAACCCACGACCTCGGACTCCCAACACATGGCGCGGTTATCATTAACCAGTTATGAGAAGCGGCGGGGCTCAGTGGAAAGAGCCCGGGCTTGGGAGTCAGAGGTCGTGGGTTCGAATCCCCGCCTCCGCCCCTTGTCCGCTGTGTCACCTTGGGTAAGTCACTTCCCTTCTCCGAGCCTCAGTTTCCTCCTCTGTCAAATTCATTCATTCAGTCGTATTTATTGAGCTCTTACTGTGTGCAGAGCACTGGACTAAGCGCTTGGGAAGGACAAGCTGTCAAATGGGGATGAAGACCGTGAGCCCCATGGGGGACAATCTCATCACCTTTTCTCCCCCCCAGCGCTTAGAACAGTGCTTGGCACGTAGTAAGCGCTTAACAGATGCCATCATTATTATTATTATTGTCAGCTGTGTGACCTTGGACAAGTCACTTCCCTTCTCTGGGCCTCAGTTCCCTCCTCTGTCAAATGGGGATGAAGACCGTGAGCCCCCCGGGGGACAACCTCATCACCTTGTATCCCCCCCCAGCGCTTAGTACAGTGCTCGGCACGTAGTAAGCGCTTAACAAATACCAACATTATTATTATCATTATTATTCTCTGGGCCTCAGTTCCCTCCTCTGTCAAATGGGGATGAAGACCGTGAGCCCCCCGGGGGACAACCTCATCAACTTGTATCCCCCCGTAGCGCTTAGAACAGTGCTCGGCACGTAGTAAGCGCTTAACAAATGCCATCAGTATTATTATTAGTGTCAGCTGTGTGACCTTGGACAAGTCACTTCCCTTCTCTGGGCCTCAGTTTCCTCCTCTGTCAAATGGGGATGAAGACCGTGAGCCCCCCGGGGGACAACCTCATCACCTTGTGTCTCCCCCCCCAGCGCTTAGTACAGTGCTTGGCACATAGTAAGCGCTTAATAAATACCATCAGTATTATTATTAGTGTCAGCTGTGTGACCTTGGACAAGTCACTTCCCTTCTCTGTGCCTCAGTTCCCTCCTCTGTCAAATGGGGATGAAGACCGTGAGCCCCCCGGGGGACAACCTCATCACCTTGTATCCCCCCCAGCGCTTACAACAGTGCTCGGCACGTAGTAAGCGCTTAACAAATGCCATCATTAGTATTATTATTGTCAGCCGTGTGACCTCGGACAAGTCACTTCCCTTCTCTGTGCCTCAGTTCCCTCGGCTGTCAAATGGGGATGAAGACCGTGAGCCCCCCGGGGGACAACCTCATCACCTTGTATCCCCCCAGCGCTTACAACAGTGCTTGGCACGTAGTAAGCGCTTAACAAATGCCATCATTATTATTATTATTATTGTCAGCTGTGTGACCTTGGACAAGTCATTTCCCTTCTCTGTGCCTCAGTTCCCTCCTCTGTCAAATGGGGATGAAGACCGTGAGCCCCCAAGGGGACAACCTCATCACCTTGTCTCCCCCACAGCGCTTAGAACAGTGCTCGGCACGTAGTAAGCGCTTAACAAACGCCATCAGTATTATTATTAGTGTCAGCTGTGTGACCTTGGACAAGTCACTTCCCTTCTCTGTGCCTCAGTTTCCTCCTCTGGGCCTCAGTTTCCTCCTCTGTCAAATGGGGATGAAGCCCGTGAGCCCCAGGGGGGACAACCTCATCACCTTGTATCCCCCGCAGCGCTTAGAACAGTGCTTGGCATATAGTAAGCACTTAACAAATGCCATCATTATTATTATTAGTGTCAGCTGTGTGACCTTGGACAAGTCACTTCCCTTCTCTGTGCCTCAGTTCCCTCCTCTGTCAAATGGGGATGAAGACCGGGAGCCCCCCGGGGGACAACCTCATCACCTTGTCTCCCCCCCCAGCGCTTAGAACAGTGCTTGGCACGTAGTAAGCGCTTAACAAATGCCATCGTCATTACTATTAGTGTCAGCTGTGTGACCTTGGACAAGTCACTTCCCTGCTCTGTGCCTCAGTTTCCTTCTCTGGGCCTCAGTTTCCTCCTCTGTCAAATGGGGATGAAGACCGTGAGCCCCCCCGGGGGACAACCTCATCACCTTGTCTCCCCCGCAGCGCTTAGAACAGTGCTCGGCACGTAGTAAGCGCTTAACAAACGCCATCAGTATTATTATTAGTGTCAGCTGTGTGACCTTGGACAAGTCACTTCCCTTCTCTGTGCCTCAGTTTCCTCCTCTGGGCCTCAGTTTCCTCCTCTGTCAAATGGGGATGAAGCCCGTGAGCCCCAGGGGGGACAACCTCATCACCTTGTATCCCCCCCAGCGCTTACAACAGTGCTCGGCACGTAGTAAGCGCTTAACAAATGCCATCATTATTATTATTATTGTCAGCTGTGTGACCTTGGACAAGTCACTTCCCTTCTCTGTGCCTCAGTTTCCTTCTCTGGGCCTCAGTTTCTTCCTCTGTCAAATGGGGATGAAGCCCGTGAGCCCCCCGGGGGACCACCTCATCACCTTGTCTCCCCCCCAGCGCTTAGAACAGTGCTCGGCACGTAGTAAGCGCTTAACAAATGCCATCATTATTATTATTAGTGTAAGCTGTGTGACCTTGGACAAGTCACTTCCCTTCTCTGGGCCTCAGTTCCCTCCTCTGTCAAATGGGGATGAAGACCGTGAGCCCCCCGGGGGACAACCTCATCACCTTGTATCCCCCCCAGCGCTTAGAACAGTGCTCGGCACGTAGTAAGCGCTTAACAAATACCATCAGTATTATTATTAGTGCCAGCTGTGTGACCTTGGACAAGTCACTTCCCTTCTCTGTGCCTCAGTTTCCTCCTCTGTCAAATGGGGATGAAGACCGTGAGCCCCCCCGGGGGACCACCTCATCACCTTGTCTCCCCCCCAGCGCTTAGAACAGTGCTCGGCACGTAGTAAGCGCTTCACAAACGCCATCAGTATTATTATTATTGTCAGCTGTGTGACCTTGGACAAGTCACTTCCCTTCTCTGTGCCTCAGTTTCCTCCTCTGTCAAATGGGGATGAAGACCGTGAGCCCCCCGGGGGACAACCTCATCACCTTGTATCCCCCGCCCCCAGCGCTTAGAGCAGTGCTCGGCACATAGTAAGCGCTTAACAAATGCCATCATCATTATTATTAGTGTCAGCTGTGTGACCTTGGACAAGTCACTTCCCTTCTCTGGGCCTCAGTTTCCTCCTCTGTCAAATGGGGATGAAGCCCGTGAGCCCCCCGGGGGACAACCTCATCACCTTGTCTCCCCCCCAGCGCTTAGAACAGTGCTCGGCACGTAGTAAGCGCTTAACAAATACCATCAGTATTATTATTAGTGTCAGCTGTGTGACCTTGGACAAGTCACTTCCCTTCTCTGGGCCTCAGTTTCCTCCTCTGTCAAATGGGGATGAAGACCGTGAGCCCCCCGGGGGACAACCTCATCACCTTGTATCCCCCCCAGCGCTTACAACAGTGCTCGGCACGTAGTAAGCGCTTAACAAACGCCATCATTAGTATTATTACTGTCAGCCGTGTGACCTTGGACAAGTTACTTCCCTTCTCTGTGCCTCAGTTTCCTTCTCTGTGCCTCTATTCCCTCCTCTGTCAAATGGGGATGAAGCCCGTGAGCCCCCCGGGGGACCACCTCATCACCTGGTCTCCCCCCCAGCGCTTAGAACAGTGCTTGGCATGTAGTAAGCGCTTAACAAATACCATTATTATTATTATTATTATTATTGTTGTCAGCTGTATGACTTTGGACAAGTCACTTCCCTTCTCTGTGCCTCAGTTTCCTCCCCTGTGCCTCAGTTTCCTCCTCTGTCAAATGGGGATGAAGCCCGGGAGCCCCCCGGGGGACAACCTCATCACCTTGTTTCCCCCCCAGCGCTTAAAACAGTGCTTGGCACGTAGTAAGCGCTTAACAAATACCATTATTATTATTATTATTATTGTCAGCTGTATGACCTTGGACAAGTCACTTCCCTTCTCTGTGCCTCAGTTTCCTTCTCTGTGCCTCAGTTTCCTTCTCTGGGCCTCAGTTTCCTCCTCTGTCAAATGGGGATGAAGCCCGGGAGCCCCCCGGGGGACAACCTCATCACCTTGTCTCCCCCCTCGGCGCTTAGAACAGTGCTTGGCACGTAGTAAGCGCTTCACAAATACCATTATTATTATTATTATTATTATTATTATTATTACCAAAACGGTTAATAATAATTATTACTATTATTCCGATGGTTATTCCGGGGGGACGGGGAGCGTGGGGTGCGCCCAAGGCTCCAGAAGGCCCATCCTTCCCCATGCCAATTTGTACTTCCCAAGCGCTTAGTACAGTGCTCTGCACATAGTAAGCGCTCAATAAATACGATTGATGATGATGATGATCCCCGCCCCGTTGCTCCCTACAGGAAGCCTGCAGATCGGCTATAGACTGGACGCCCACCAGGCCCCGGCCGTCTTCACCGCCCACTCCCCTCCGCTGGCCGACGGGCGCCTTCACCGCCTCGCCCTCAGCCGCGAGGGTGGCGTCCTCTACGTCCAGGTAGGCCTCACCCGACCCCTTCGCCCCCCTCCCCGACTCTGTACTGAGCGCCTCCCCGGGGGGCTGTGCTGAGCGCCGGCCTCCAACCCACCAAGGGGCTGACAGCTCCTGGGGGGAGGGAAGGAGAGGAAGGAATCCATCAGGCCACCAGTGGTACTTATTGAGTGCTTCCTGGGGGCAGGGCAATGTACTAAGCGCCAAGGAGAGTCTAATACGACACTAAACATACCCATTCCTCGCCCACATGGAGCTGGCCGTCTAGAGGGGGAGACACACATTCATTCAGTCATATTTACTGAGCGCTTCTTGGGGGCAGAACACTGTACTAAGCGCCAGGGAGAGTCCAGTACAGCACTAAACAGACCCATTCCCCGCCCACAAGGAGCTGACCGTCTAGAGGGGGAGACACACATTGATTCAGTCATATTTACTGAGCGCTTCCTGGGGGCAGAGCGCTGTACTAAGCGCTTTGGAGAGTCCAGTACAGCACTAAACAGACCCATTTCCCGCCCACAAGGAGCTGGCCGTCTAGAGGGGGAGACGCACATTCATTCAGTCATATTTACTGAGCGCTTCCTGGGGGCAGAGCACTGTACTAAGCGCCGGGGAGAGTCTAATACGACACCAAACAGGCCCATTCCCCGCCCACAAGGAGCTGATCGTCTAGAGGGGGAGACACACATTCGTTCAGTCATATTTACTGAGCGCTTCCTGGGGGCAGGACACTGTACTAAGCACCGGGGAGAGTCCAATACAGCACTGAACAGACCCATTCCCCGCCCACAAGGAGCTGACCGTCTAGAGGGGGAGACACGCATTCATTCAATCATATTTATTGAGCGCTTACTGTGCGCTGCGTACTGTACTAAGCGCCAGGGAGAGTCTAATACAACACTAAACAGACCCATTCAACCCGCAAGGCGCTGACCGTCTAGAGGGGGAGACACACATTCATTCAGTCATATTTACTGAGCGCTTCCTAGGGACAGAGCACTGTACTAAGCGCCTGGGGGAGTCCAATACAGCACTAAACAGACCCATTCCCCGCCCACAAGGAGCTGACCGTCTAGAGGGGGAGACAGACATTCATTCAGTCCTATTTATTGAGCGCTTACTGAGCGCAGAGAACTGTACTAAGCGCTGGGGGGAGTCTAATACGACCTAAACAGACCCATTCCCCGCCCACAAGGAGTTGACCGTCTAGAGGGGGAGACAGACATTCATTCAGTCATTTAATGAGTGCTTCCTGGGGGCAGAACACTGTACTAAGCGCCGGGGAGAGTCTAATACGACACTAAACAGACCCATTCCCCTCCCGCAAGGAGCTGGCCGTCTAGAGGGGGAGACAAGCATTCATTCAGTCATAATTACTGAGCGCTTCCTGGGGGCAGAACACTATACTAAGCGCCGGGGAGAGTCCAATACAGCACTGAACAGACCCATTTCCCGCCCGCAAGGAGCTGACCGTCTAGAGGGGGGAGACAGACGTCATCCGCCCACCGATCCGAGGTATTTACTGGGCGCTCCTGTGTGCGGGGCACTGTACTGAACGCTTGGGAGAGTCCCGCACAAAAATTAACAGACCCCTGCCCAAGCAGGGTCAGAACACTGCCCCGCGGAGCGCTCAGTACAGCGCCCTGCACCTGGGGAGTGCTCAACAAATACTGCGAGCCCACTGTTGGGTAGGGGCTGTCCCTATATGTTGCCCTCTTGTCCTTCCCAAGCGCTCAGTACAGTGCTCTGCACGCAGTAAGCGCTCAATAAGTACGATTGATTGATTGATTGGGTTGATTGATGGACAAGTGATGTGGGCCTTGATTGTGAGCTCCCTGTGGGCAGGTAATATGGTGTATCGGCCTTTCCTGAGCGCTCAGTACAGTGCCCGGCCCCAGAAAGCGCTCAGAGCGCTTAGTCCAGTGCCCTGCACCCAGGAAGCGCTCAATAAATAGGATTGAATAGCATTGATTGACTGAAAAGCGACGCTTGCCTCCCGCGCCAGACTGGGAGCTCCCTGTGGGCGGGGAGTCTGTCTACCCACTGGGATGTACTGGACTCCCCCGAGCGCTCAGTACAGTGCCCTGCCCCTAGAAAGCGCTCAACAAATATCATCGATGGATTGATTGATTGAAAAGCGATGCTGGGCAGGGAATGTGGCCACCCACTCTGTCCTACTGGACTCTCCCCCAGCGCTCAGTACAGAGCCCTGCACAAAGGGGCGCCCAATAAACACCTCGGATCGATGGACGGATGACGTCTGTCTCCCTCTCTAGACGGTCAGCTCCTTGTGGGCGGGGAATGGGTCTGTTTAGTGCTGTATTGGACTCTCCCCGGCGCTCAGTACAGTGCTCAGTCCCCAGGAAGCGCTCAGTAAATATGACTGAATGAATGTGTATCTCCCCCTCTAGACGGTCAGCTCCTTGTGGGCGGGGAATGGGTCTGTTTAGTGCTGTATTGGACTCTCCCCGGCGCTTAGTACAGCGCTCTGCCCCCAGGAAGCGCTCAGTAAATATGACTGAATGAATGTGTGTCTCCCCCTCTAGACGGTCAGCTCCTTGTGGGCGGGGAATGGGTCTGTTTAGTGCTGTAGTGGACTCTCCTTGGCGCTTAATACAGTGCTCTGCCCCCAGGAAGCGCTCAGTAAATACGACTGAATGAATGTGTATCTCCCCCTCTAGACGGTCAGCTCCTTGTGGGCGGGAAATGCGTCTGTTCAGTGCTGTACTGGACTCTCCCCGGCGCTTAGGGCAGTGTTCTGCCCCCAGGAAGCGCTCAGTACATAGCACTGATGGCTGGATAATGGGCGCCTCCCCTTTCCTCCGCCTCATTTCTGCAGGTGAACGACCAGAAGCCGGAGGAATTCGGCCTGTCGTGGGGCACAGGGTTTAGCACCTTCCCCCAGCTCATCCTCGGCACCTTTGAGGGTAAGTCGCTCAGTACAGTGCCCTGCGCACTCGAAGGGCTCAGATAACAGTCATCGTAATAATACTAACAATAATGGCATTTATTAAGCGTTTACTCATTCACTCATTCGTATTTATTCATTCAGTCGTATTTATTGAGCGCTTCCCGTGTGCGGAGCACTGTACTGAGCGCTTGGGAAGTACGAGTTGACAACATATAAAGACGGTCCCTAATAACAATAATGGTATTTATTAAGCGTTTACTCATTCACTCATTCATTCAATCCTATTTTAGTCATTCGGTCGTATTTATTGAGCGCTTACTGTGTGCGGAGCACTGTACTGAGCGCTTGGGAAGTCCAAGTCGGCAACATATAAAGACGGTCCCTAATAACAATAATGGTATTTATTAAGCGTTTACTCATTCACTCATTCATTCAATCGTATTTATTCATTCAGTCGTATTTATTGAGCGCTTAGGTGTGCGGAACACTGTACTGAACGCTTGGGAAGTACAAGTTGGCAACATATAAAGACGGTCCCTAATAACAATAATGGTATTTATTAAGCGTTTACTCATTCACTCATTCCTTCAATCGTATTTATTCATTCAGTCGTATTTATTGAGCGCTTATGGTGTGCGGAGCACTGTATTGAACGCTTGGGAAATACAAGTTGGCAACATATAAAGACAGTCCCTAATAACAATAATGGTATTTATTAAGCGTTTACTCATTCACTCACTCATTCATTCAATCGTATTTTATTCATTCAGTCGTATTTATTGAGCGCTTACTGTGTGCGGAGCACTGTACTGAACGCTTGGGAAGTCCAAGTTGGCAACATATAAAGACGGTCCCTAATAACAATAATCGTATTTATTAAGCGTTTACTCATTCACTCAGTCATTCAATCGTATTTTATTCACTCGGTCGTATTTATTGAGCGCTTACTGTGGGCGGAGCACTGTACTGAGCGCTTGGGAAGTCCAACTTGGCAACATGTAGAGACGATCCCTAATAACAATAATGGCATTTATTAAGCGTTTACTCATTCACTCAGTCATTCAATCGTATTTTATTCATTCGGTCGTATTTATTGAGCGCTTCCCGTGTGTGGAGCACTGTACTGGACGCTTGGGAAGCACAAGTTGGCAACATATAAAGACGGTCCCTAATAACAATAATGGTATTTATTAAGCATTTACTCATTCACTCATTCATTCAATCATATTTATTCATTCAGTCGTATTTATTGAGCGCTTCCCGTGTGCGGAGCACTGTACTGAGCGCTTGGGAAGTCCAAGTTGGCAACATATAAAGACGGTCCCTAATAACAATAATGGTATTTATTAAGCGTTTACTCATTCACTCATTCATTCAGACGTATTTTATTCATTCTGTCGTATTTATTGAGCGCTTACTGTGTGCGGAGCACTGTACTGAGCGCTTGGGAAGTCCAAGTTGGCAACATATAAAGACGGTCCCTAATAACAATAATGGTATTTATTAAGCGTCTACTCATTCACTCAGTCATTCAATCGTATTTTATTCATTCGGTCGTATTTATTGAGCGCTTCCCGTGTGCGGAGCACTGTACTGAGCGCTTGGGAATCCAAGTTGGCAACATATAGAGACGGTCCCTGATAAGAGTAATGGTATTTATTAAGCGTTTACTCATTCACTCATTCATTCAATCGTGTTTTAGTCATTCAGTCGTATTTATTGAGCGCTTCCCGTGTGCGGAGCACTGTACTGAACGCTTGGGAAGTCCAAGTTGGCAACATATAAAGACGGTCCCTAATAACAATAATGGTATTTATTAAGCATTATTAAGCATTTACTCATTCACTCAGTCATTCAATCGTATTTTATTCATTCAGTGGTATTTATTGAGCGCTTACTGTGTGCGGAGCACTGTACTGAGCGCTTGGGAAGTACAAGGTGGCAACATATAAAGACGGTCCCTAACAACAATTATGGCATTTATTAAGCGTTTACTCATTCACTCATTCATTCAATCGTATTTTAGTCATTCGGTTGTATTTATTGAGCGCTTCCCGTGTGCGGAGCACTGTACTGAGCGCTTGGGAAGTCCAAGTTGGCAACATATAGAGACGGTCCCTAATCACAATAATGGCATTTATTAAGCGTTTACTCATTCACTCAGTCATTCAATCGTATTTTATTCATTCGGTCGTATTTATTGAGCGCTTACTGTGTGCGGAGCACTGTACTGAGCGCTTGGGAAGTCCAAGTAGTTGGCAACATGTAGAGACGGTCCCTAATAACAATAATGGCATTTATTAAGCGTTTACTCATTCACTCATTCATTCAATCGTATTTTATTCATTCAGTCATATTTATTGAGCGCTTACTGTGTGCGGAGCACTGTACTGAGCGCTTGGGAAGTACAAGTTGGCAACATATAAAGACGGTCCCTAATAACAATAATGGTATTTATTAAGCATCTACTCATTCACTCATTCATTCAATCGTATTATAGTCATTCGGTCGTATTTATTGAGCGCTTATTGTGTGCGGAACACTGTACTGAACGCTTGGGAAGTACAAGTTGACAACATATAAAGACGGTCCCTAATAACAATAATGGTATTTATTAAGCGTTTACTCATTCACTCAGTCATTCAATCGTATTTTATTCATTGGGTCATATTTATTGAGCGCTTCCCGTGTGCGGAGCACTGTACTGAGCGCTTGGGAAGTCCAAGTTGGCAACATATAAAGACGGTCCCTAAGAATAATAATGGTATTTATTAAACGTCTACTCATTCACTCAGTCATTCAATCGTATTTGATTCATTCGGTAGTATTTATTGAGCGCTTCCCGTGTGCGGAGCACTGTACTGAGCGCTCGGAAAGTCCAAGTTGGCAACATATAAAGACGGTCCCTAATAATAATAATGGTATTTATTAAGCGTTTACTCATTCACTCACTCAGTCAGTCGTATTTTATTCATTCAGTCGTATTTATTGAGCGCTTCCCGTGTGCGGAGCACTGTACTGAACGCTTGGGAAATACAAGTTTGCAACATATAAAGACAGTCCCTAATAACCATAATGGTATTTATTAAGCGTCTACTCATTCACTCATTCATTCAATCGTATTTATTCATTCAGTCGTATTTATTGAGCGCTTATGGTGTGCGGAGCACTGTACTGAACGCTTGGGAAGTCCAAGTTGGCAACATATAAAAACGGTCCCTAATAACAATAATGGTATTTATTAAGCGTTTACTCATTCACTCAGTCATTCAATCATATTTTATTCATTCGGTCGTATTTATTGAGCGCTTCCCGTGTGCGGAGCACTGTACTGAGCGCTTGGGAAGTCCAAGTTGGCAACATATAAAGACGGTCCCTAATAACAATAATGGTATTTATTAAGCGTTTACTCATTCACTCATTCATTCAGTCGTATTTTATTCATTCGGTCGTATTTATTGAGCGCTTACTGTGTGCGGAGCACTGTACTGAGCGCTTGGGAAGTCCAAGTAGTTGGCAACATGTAGAGATGGTCCCTAATAACAATAATGGTATTTATTAAGCGTTTACTCATTCACTCAGTCATTCAATCGTATTTATTCATTCAGTGGTATTTATTGAGCGCTTACTGTGTGCGGAGACTGTACTGAGCGCTTGGGAAGTCCAAGTTGGCAACATACAGGGACGGTCCCTAATAATAATAATGGCATTTATTAAGCGTTTACTCATTCACTTATTCATTCAATCGTATTTATTCATTAAGTCGTATTTATTGGACAGAGGAGGAAACTGAGGCACAGAGAAGTGAAGTGACATCCCCTAATAATAATAATGATGTTGATGGCGTTTATTAAGCGCTGTGCCAGGCACTGTACTAAGCGCTGGGGAGGTTACAAGGTGATGAGGTTGCCCCCCGGGGGGCTCACGGTCTTCATCCCCATTTGACAGAAGAGGAAACTGAGGCCCAGAGAATAATAATAATATTCATTCATTCATTCATTCAATCGTGTTTATTGAGCGCTTCCCGTGTGCGGAGCACTGTACTAAGCGCTTGGGAATTACAAGTTGGCAACATCTAGAGACGTTCCCTACCCAACAGCGGGCTCACAGTCACTTCCCTTCTCTGGGCCTCAGTTTCCTCCTCTGTCAAATGGGGATGAAGACCGTGAGCCCCCCCTAGGACAACCTCATCACCTTGTATCCTCCCCAGCGCTTAAAACAGTGCTTGACACGTAGTAAGCACTTCACAAATACCATTATTATTATCATTATTATTGTTATTAATATTCTCTGGGCCTCAGTTCCCGCATCTGCAAAATGGGGATGAAGACCGTGAGCCCCCCGGGGGACAACCTCATCACCTTGCCTCCCCCGCCCAGCGCTTAGAACAGTGCTTGGCACATAGAAAGGGCTTAATAAATGCCATCATTATTATTATCATTATTATTATTAAAATGGGGATGAAGCCCGTGAGCCCCCCGGGGGACAATCCGATCACCTTGTCTCCCCCCCAGCGCTTAGAACAGTGCTTGGCACATAGTGAGCGCTTAACAAATACCATCATTATCATTATTATGATGATTATTCTCTGTGCCTCAGTTTCCCCATCTGTCAAATGGGGAATAAAGACCGTGAGCCCCCCGGGGGACAACCTGATAATAATAATAATAATAATAATGGCATTTGTTAAGCGCTTACTATGTGCGAAGCACTGTTCTAAGCGCTGGGGGATCCTCCTGTATCACCAAGCAGCGTGGCTCAGTGGAAAGAGCCCGGGCTTTGGAGTCAGAGGTCCTGGGTTCGAATCCCAGTTGTCAGCTGTGTGACTTTGGGCAAGTCACTTCACTTCTCTGAGCCTCAGTGTCCTCATCTGGAAAATGGGGATGAAGACCGGGAGCCCCCCGGGGGACAACCTCATCACCTTGTCTCCCCCCCAGCGTTTAGTACAGTGCTTGGCACATAGTAAGCGCTTCACAAATGCCATTATTATTATTATTGTTATTATCTTAGAACAGTGCTTGACTCCACAAATACCATTATGCTCATTATAATAATGATTATTATTAATAATAATAGAACAAACTCATCACCTTGTTTCCCCCCCAGCGCTTAGAACAGTGTTTGGCACATAGTAAGCGCTTCACAAATGCCATTATTATTATTATCATTATCTTAGAACAGTGCTTGACTCCACAAATACCATTATGCTCATTATAATGATGATTATTATTAATAATAATAAGACATACTGATCACCTTGTTTCCCCCCCAGCGCTTAGAACAGTGTTTGGCACATAGTAAGCACTTCACAAATGCCATTATTATTATCATTATTATCTTAGAACAGTGATTGACTTCACAAATACCATTATGATCACTATGATGATGATTATTATTGATAATAACAAGACAAACTGATCACCTTGTTTCCCCCCCAGCGCTTAGAACAGTGCTTGACTCTTCACAAATACCATTATGATCATTATAATGATGATTATTATTAATAATAATAGGACAAACTGATCACCTTGTTTCCCCCCCAGCGCTTAGAACAGTGCTTGACTCTTCACAAATACCATTATGATCATTATGATGATGATTATTATTGAAAATAATAAGACAAACTGATCACCTTGTTTCTCCCCCAGCGCTTAGCACAGGGCCTAGGCACATAGTAAGCACTTAACAAATGCCATTATTATTATTATCTTAGAACAGTGCTTGACTCTTCACAAATACCATTATGATCATGATGATGATGATGATGATTGGTAATAATAAGACAAACTGATCACCTTGTCCGCCCCCCCCCGCCCAGCGCTTAGAACAGGGCCTAGGCACATAGTAAGCGCTTAACAAATGCCATTATTATTATTATCTTAGAATAGTGCTTGACTCTTCACAAATACCATTATGATCATCATGATGATGATGATGATGATTGATAATAACAAGACAAACTGATCACCTTGTTTCCCCCCCCAGCGCTTAGAACAGGGCCTTGGCACATAATAAGCGCTCAACAAATGCCATTATTATTATTATTGTCTTAGAACAGTGCTTGACTCTTCACAAATACCATTATGATGATTAGGATGATGATGATTATCATACAGTGCTTGACTCCTCACAAATACCATTATGATCATTTTGATGATTATTATTAATAATAATAAGACAAACTAATCACCTTGTTTCCCCCCCAGTGCTTAGAACAGGGCCGTGGCACCTAGTAAGCGCTTAACAAATGCCATTATTATTATTATCTTAGAACAGTGCTTGACTCCTCACAAATACCATTATGATCATTTTGATGATGATTATTAATAAGACAAACTAATCACCTTGTTCCCCCCCCCCCCAGCGCTTAGAACAGGGCCTTGGCACATATTAAGCGCTTAACAAATGTCATTATTATTATTATCTTAGAACAGTGCTTGACTCTTCACAAATACCTCTTCACGCTGAGAAGCAGCGTGGCTTAGTGGAAAGAGCCCGGGCTTTGGAGTCAGAGGTCATGGGTTCAAATCCTGGCTCTGCCACTTGTCAGCTGTGTGACCCTGGGCAAATCACCTCACTTCTCTGGGCCTCAGTTCCCTCATCTGTAAAATGGGGATTAGGACTGTGAGCCCCCCGGGGGACAACCTCATCACCTTGTAACCTCCCTGGCGCTTAGAACAGTGCTTGGCACATGGTAAGCGCTTAATAAATGCCATTATAAAAATACCATTAGGATGATGATGATTATCATGCAGTGCTTGACTCTTCACAAATACCATTATTATTATTATTATTATTATTAATTATGATTATTTCTCCCAACAGCCTCAGTGTCGGAGCTGCAGCGTTGGGGCTCGGTGGGCTTCGTGGGCTGCCTCTCGTCCGTCCAGTACAACGGGGTGTCCCCCTTGAAGGCCGCCCTGGGGGTCCCGGGACCCTCAAATCCCAACCTCAGGGGACCCGTCCACCCCGCGGCCTGCGCCTTCGACCCTCGCCCTCCCGCTCCCGACGCTCCCGCTTCTCCAGCTGCTGCTGGACATGGGAATGATGCCACCCTAGGTACCCACCCGCTGGCCCCCGCAATTCCCAGCCTTCCGCCTCCCGGCCCGGCTACCTTTTCATCCCCTTCAAATTCCCCAGCTTCCAGATCCCATGTCGACTCCCCCTTGAGCCCCCAAATTCCTGGCTTCTGCATCCCGGCCCGGATACCTTTTGATCTCCCCAAATTCCCCAGCTTCCAGATCCCATGTCGACTCCCCCTTGACCTCCCAAAATTCCTGGCTTCCGCATCCTGGCCCGGCTACCTTTTCATCCCCCCCCACCCAATTCCCGGCTTCCAGATCCCATGTCGACTCCCTCTTGACCCCCCAAATTCTCTGGCTTCTGCATCCCGGCCTGGCTACCTTTTGATCCCCCAAATTCCCCAGCTTCCAGATCCCATGTCGACTCCCCCTTGACCCCCCAAATTCTCTGCTTCTGCATCCCAGCCTGACTACCTTTTGACCCCCCAAATTTCCCGCCTTCCGCCTCCCGGTCCGGCTACCTTTTGATCCTCCCAAATTCCCGGCTTCCAGATCCCATGTCGACTCCCCCGTGACCCCCCAAAATTCCTGGCTTCCACTTCCAGCCTGGCTACCTTTTGATCCCCCCAAATTGCCCGGCTTCCAGATTCCATGTTGACACATTCTTGACCCCCCAAAATTCCCTGGCTTCTGCATCCCGGCCTGGCTACGTTTAGATCCCCACCATTCCCCACCTTCCGCCTCCCGGCCCGGCTACCTTTTCATCCCCCCAAATTCTCGACTTCCAGATCCCATGTTGACTCCCCCTTGACCTCCCAAATTTCCTGCCTTCCGCCTCCCGGCCCGGCTACCTTTTCATCCCCCCCCCCCCCCAGTTCCCAGCTTCCAGATCCCATGTTGACTCCTCCTTGCCCCCTCAAAATTCCTGGCTTCCATTTCCAGCCCGGCTATCTTTTGATCCCCCCAAATTTCCCGGCTTCCAGATCCCATGTTGACTCACTCTTGACCCCCAGATGTCCCTGGCTTCTGCATCCCGGCCTGGCTACCTTTTGATCCCCCAAATTCCCCGCCTTCCACCTCCCGGCCCGGCTACCTTTTGACCCCCCCCCCCCCAAATTCCCGGCTTCCAGATCCTATGTGAACTCCCCATTGACCTCCCCAAATTTCCTGGCTTTCACATCCCGGCCCGGCTCCCTTTTCATCCCCCCCCGCCCCCCCGCAATTCCCAGCTTCCAGATTCCATGTCAACTCCCCCTTGACCTCCCCAAATTCCTGGCTTCTGCATCCCAGCCTGGCCACCTGTTGATCCCCCAAATTTCCCGCCTTCCACATCCTGGGCCGGCTACCTTTTGATCCCCCCAAATTCCCTGCTTCCAGATCCCATGTCGACTCCCCCTTGATCCCGCAAATTCCTTGCCTTCCACTTCCATCTCAGCTACCTTATGATCTCCCCAAATTCCCCTGCTTCCAGATCCCATGTCGACTCCCCCTTGACCCCCCCAAAATTTCCTGGCTTCTGCATCCCGGCCTGGCCACCTTTTGATCCCCCAAATTTCCCGCCTTCCACATCCTGGCCCAGCTACCTTTTGATCCCCCCCCAAATTCCCTGCTTCCAGATCCCATGTCGACTCCCCCTTGATCCCGCAAATTCCCTGCCTTCCACTTCCATCTCGGCTACCTTTTGATCTCCCCAAATTCCCCTGCTTCCAGATCCCATGTCGACTCCCCCTTGACCCCCCCAAAATTTCCTGGCTTCTGCATCCCGGCCCGGCCACCTTTTGATCCCCCAAATTTCCCGCCTTCCACATCCTGGCCCGGCTACCTTTTGATCCCCCCAAATTCCCCAGCTTCCAGATCCCATGTCGACTCCCCCTTGACCCCCCAAATTCCCTGCTTTCCCCTTCCATCCCGGCTACTTTTTGACCCCCCCAAATTCCCAGCTTCCAGATCCCATGTCGACTCCCCCTTGACCCCCCAAATTCCCTGCTTTCCCCTTCCATCCCGGCTACCTTTTGATCGCCCCAAGTTCCCCAGCTTCCAGATCCCATGTCGACTCCCCCTTGACCCCCCAAATTCCCTGCTTTCCCCTTCCATCCCGGCTACCTTTTGATCCACCCAAATTCCCCTGCTTCCAGATCCCATGCCGACTCCCCCTTGACCCCCCCAAATTCCCTGGCTTCCACTTCCATCCCAGCTACCCTTTGATCCCCCCCAATTCCCCAGCTTCGAGATCCCATGTCGACTCACCCTTGACCTTCCAAAATTTCCTGGCTTCCACCTCCCGGCCTGGCTATCTTTTGATCCCCCAAATTTCCCACCTTCCACATCCCAGCCTGGCTACCTTTTGAACCCCTAAAGTTCCCCAGCTTCCAGATCCCATGTCGACTCCCCCTTGACCCCCCAAAATCCCCCAGCTTCTGCATCCCGTCCCGGCTACCTTTTGATCCCCCCA